>NC_054708.1:22846942-22931942 GCF_016097555.1 Gigantopelta aegis | reverse complement strand
TGGCGTCATGCCGGAATCCTGCTCATCCGACAATTAATATTGGGAGGTGATTTGCTAGAAACGCTCAGTAAAATGACAGGTTGCATATTTAGTGATACGTTATCATGGAAACGTTATTACCAACCATTATTTCACTGTTACGTTTGACCGCAGACGAAATACATTGCTAATAGATTTGTATAGAATGACTTTCGACTGCCGTCGTTATTTGTTATGTATTTATGCAAAATGGTGTTTTCAGAATAAACAGAATATTGCTGTTGTACTCAATTCTTTTTGACTATGGTACTTGTTTTTCTATCAGGCTCGGACAAACAACAACTGGGCGTGACTCTCTCTCTCTCTCTCTCTCTCTCTCTCTCTCTCTCTCTCTCTCTCTCTCTCTCTCTCTCTGCCCACCTGCCTGCCTGCCTGCCTCCCCCCCTCTCTCTCTCTCTCTCTCTCTCTCTCTCTCTCTCTCTCTCTCTCTCTCTCTCTCTCTCTCTCTCTCTCTGCCTGCCTGCCTGCCTGCCTGCCTGCCTCTCTCTCTATGTCTGTCTGTCTGTCTGTCTGTCTGTCTCTGTGTCTCTGTCTGTCTCTGTCTGTCTGTCTCTCTCTCTCTCTGTCTGTCTCTCTCTCTCTCTGTCTCTCTCTCTCTCTCTCTCTCTCTCCTCTCTCTCTCTTTCCTATCTCTCTCTATCCCCCCTCTCTCTATCTGTGTGTGTGTGTGTGTGTGTGTGTGTGTGTGTGCGTGCGCGTGTGGGCAAAATCACTAGTGGAGGGTGGGGGCACAGTCTCTAGAGGTATGTGCCCAGGACAGTGTGCTTGAACCGTAATTGGATATAAGCACCAAAATAGCTTTAACGTTTAAACATTGTTTTGTTTAACGACTCCACTAAAGTACGTTGATTTATTAATCATCGGCTATTGGATGTCAAACATTTGGTAATTTTGACAAATAGTCTTTGAGAGGAAATGCGCTATATTATTCCATTAGTAGCATGGGATCTTTTATATGCACCATCCGACGTCCTTTGATATACCAGTCGTCGTGCATTGACTGGAATGAGAAATATCCTAATGGGGCCCACCAACGGTGATCGATCGTGGACCAAATGCGCACTAGGCGAGCGCTTTGCTACTAAACTGAAAATGATATAACACATAGTGACATACGTTGAAAGCGTTCTTTATCTGTTTAGGTCATTCACTGATGTGAAATGAGGTGTTGCATAGAAAACAATTACATTTGCGTATGGGGGGGGGGGGGGGGGGGGGGGTCCAAATATCACGCTGACATTTACGAACTGTTCAAGATTGCGATCATGTTACGCCTGCGCTGTGCATTAGCGTTTTCAAACTACCCACTGGTTTCATTAGGACAATGCCATCATATTGTTGAAACAGTTATTGTCACTTACTCAAGTTGTATGAATATCTTGGTTAATACGAAAACGATATGTCCCACGGGAGCCAATTGCTTGACAGTTCTTCGATTCCTATAGCCCATGATCTTAGGACGCGATATAGCTGAAGAGCTAAAAGGTGTAGGAGCGAGCACTTACCACCAATCTAATTAAAATTAGCTCCACTATTACATGTGGATCTAACAGCAGCCCGTTGGAGCTCATGTCCAGTTGAACTTTCATTCGACCAATCAAAACCGTACTTGCAAAATCATGCCAGTGATTTGAAAATAATTTGAAAACATTCGGGATTATGCCGAGGGTATACGAAATGATTCGGGTGAATTACGAAATATGCCGGAAACTAATTGCAATATAAAATGTTATATAACATTCGTTTCAAGAAGATGGTATAGCCATAAAATCTGTTTATACTAGTCTACAACCCAGAGTTTATTACTGCACATTTCCCTCTGCTTTTTTCAATGTTGAAATAGACCAACAAGTTCACCTATTGCATAAATAGTCTCGTCCGATATTTTTAGAATTTGTATGCTCCCGAATAACGCTATAGATGAAATATCACCTGAACATGGGAGTCCACACACTGCTGTTAGATCTACTGGTAGACCCAGTAGAGCTCATTTTAATCAGATTGTCTTACCACAGGGCTAAGTCACGCCCTGGCTGCTAACTTTGTTTCCGACTCTCTAGGGTATGATATACTAGACAACATCCAATTAACGTCGATAATTTTTCGTCTGAGTTCTTCAGAACCTTTTTCTTATAGTATATGGATATTTGAGATAATATTTAATTCATGAACGATAATGGAAAGTATGATTGATTCTTGGGATCTGAAATATCATGGAAACGTTGCACTAATTTACTTTATTTATTTTAATAAAACAGTCTTAAAGGAGGCTGTACCGCGTTTTCTGCTATTCTAACACATTTCCGACCGACCGAGCATTTTTAATGAAAGAAAGAAAGAAATGTTTCATTTAACGACGCACTCAACACATTTTATTTACGGTTATAAATTATGGCATTTTTAATGAGTAAAATTACATATGTAACGCATTTTGTTGTTTAGAGGGGGCGGGATTTAGCTCAGTCGGTTGAGTGCTCGCTGGAGGTGCTTGGCTTGCAGAATCGAACCATCTCTGTGGACCCATTCAGTTGATTGTTTTTTTCCCCCGTTACAACCAGTGCACCACAGCTGGACAAAGGCCGTGGTATGTGCTTTCCTGTCTATGGGAAAGTGCATATAAAAGATGCCTTGGTGCATTAGGAAAAATGTAACGGGTTTCCTCTGATCAGAACTATCAAATGTTTGACATCCAATAGCCGATGATTAATTAATCGATGTGCTCCAGTGGTGTCGTTAAACAAAACAAACCTTTTCTTCTTTTTTTGTTACGTCTGTATATACAAAGAGTTTATGATGGAATTGATGCTTCTAGAAGCCGATACCCAGGCGCATGTGCAGAGGAGGGTTTTGCAGAGGAGGGTTTTGGGAGTTGAAACCCTCCCTGCTCAAGCAATTTTTAAAATATTTTTTTCCCAATATATTTTCCGAAGGGTCATGATTCGAAAGCCACAGTCCAGACCCTCCCCTGCATAAATCCCCGCACACGCGCTTGTACTATCCTATAATTTCGTAAAATGAAGTTTTAGCTAAAACAAACATATTGAATATATAAATTGATATTGTGTACAAGAAATTTTTTATTTAACGTATAAGTTTAGTTGTTAAAAAGGCTCTGTTAGTGAGAAACATTTAACAAAAAAAGTTAAAGTTTGTTTTGTTTAACGACACCACTACAGCACATTGATTAATTACTCATCGGCAATTGGATGTCTAACATTTGTTAATTATGACACGTAGTTATCAGAGGAAACCCGGTACATTTTTCCATTAACATCAAGGGATCTTTTATATGCACTTTCCCACAGAGAGGAAAGGACATACCACGGCCTTTGGCCAGTTGTGGTGCATTGGTTGGAACAAGAAAACCCCCCAATTAGTTAAGTGGATCCACCGACGTCGTTCGATCCTGCAACGCCAGCACCTCAGGCGAGTACTCAATCGACTGAGCTTAATCGCGCCCAGAACATCTAACAAATGCAACAAATTCACGTTTCCTCTTTTTCTCTGAACGTAATTTCAATGGGCAGGGCCGTATCTTGCCAAAAATAAGTGTGGTGTCATTACATAGCTCCAACTAGACATAAAGGACAGTTCTAAACCAAAAGGGTACTTTCGTCGGGGAGGGGGTGGTGTCAGCAAATGCCGCTTTCGTCCTCTATTTAGGAATGTCATCTGACTCACTTTGTAAGGAAACAGAAAAAAATTACTGGAATTCGGAATGTGATGATCCAGTTTGGCAAATGTACTTACTGGTAAGAATATTGATTATATTTATTTACTCGGTCCCTTGGGAATTCAAAAACACCTTTCCTTTGTTCAGCAGGAACCAGTTTTCTACACCACAATAGATAGGGAAGGTGCCTGCCATGCTGTTGGCAAGGACACACAAGGGAGTAATGGCTTTATTTAGTGAAAGTCCAGCGGTTGCCCATCGAAGGGCAGCCAGTCTTTAAATCTGATGAATTGTTAATTATCCGATAGATAGTGAAGGTGGCGTCTATGCTGCTGATAAGGACACACAAGTGAGTAATGATTTTGAATTAGTGAAAGTCCAGCGGTTGTTCGTCGATGGGCAGCTATACTTTGAATCTGCTGAAGTGTTAATTCGGCACCCTTTCTCCTAACCTTGAATATAACGGGAATGTGGCCAACTGTAAAATACTAGTACACTGAACACTTTATTATTTTAAAATCTGCCGCCACGCTGTGGCTGAATCTCAGTATCGTCTACAACACATGGGTAAGTTTCCACGATTCATTTGAGGTGGGGGAGGAGGTATAAGTCCCTTACGCTGACTATTAACCTTTGTTAAGTTCGGAAAAACTGCAGCTTTGATACATCCAAACACTAAACAATGGTTCACCATATTTTACGTCTGAAAACTATCTCCAAAAGAATATTCCATCCATACAATTCAATTCACTGAATAACATTTTCGAATTAATTTTTTTTTACAAAAACGTGTTCCAAATCAAATGTGTGAAAAGGTCAGGTCAGGTCAGGTGTGAAAGGCTGTGCACAATAACGCGACCGGCCTCGGTGGCGCAGTGGTTAAGCCATCGGACTACAGGCTGGTAGGTACAGGGTTCGCAGCCCGGTACCGACTCCAACCCAGAGCGAGTTCTTAAGGGCACAATGGGTAGGTGTAAGGCCACTACACCCTCTTCTCTCTCACTAACCACTAACAAACTAACAATTAACCCACTGTTAGCCCAGATAGCTGAGGTGTGTGCCCAGGACATCGTGCTTGAACCTTAACTGGATATAAGTAAGAAAATAAGTTGAAATCAATCAAATCACAATAACGCTTTCATAGTATGCCGCATAGCGCGTCTCAGAGTCACGTGACTTATCAACTGGAGTCGACAGGTGTTTTGGCAAGCGATGGAAAAACTTTTTATTGCGAATGTATTAAAAACGGGTGATTGTTTTGGAATTTGTTTTATTGATACTTCATATATATTGTAAAAGGTATACGTAGATACCAAACAATAGTGAATTATGCTTTCGATAAGCCTGGATCTTTGACAGCCCAATCAGCCAAGACATCGTAGTCGAATTACATATAATAATAAAATACATTTAGCAAAATCCTGACCTTATGTTAAAGTCCTATATAGCGGTTATGCTAGGCTCAAACTACCAACTGCCAGCAGAAATTTGGCCAACTTTCTGCTATCACCACCTCAACGACTGTCCAGTTGCTTGTCTGAACGCTCTTACAACTCAGTATAACCAGTTGGGTGCTAATCTGAGCGCGCCCGTCTTAAGTCGGGAGTTGGACAAAATACAACACAATCGTCGAGTTGACCAACTTTCTGCTGGCAGTTGGTAGTCTGTACATAGCATTAGTTTGGCTGTACACAGGCCCGTAACCGGGGATTGGGGCATGTGGGCATGACCCCTTAGAATCTGCTAGTGTGTGCATGCCTTAATTAAGAACCCTCCTTAAAAATGAATGTCCTCCCCCAGCCCGCCTACAGTTGCGTCTGTAGCACCGTTATGTCATAGTGACATCGTCATTAAAGTGCACTGATCAGATCCCAAGATTAACATTCATCTTCACGCATGGTCGAAAATGCTTACAACTATAAACACTTTCTAATACTCTGACATTCAGTTAACCCCGTACATGTTAATTGTGACACATGCAAAATACGTTTGTTCTCAACCTTTTCCGTCTGGTAGCACACCAACACGTAGCTTAACATTTACAGGCACACCGAAAGATATATTATTGTAATGTAAAATATTAATCAAAATTTACTTATGATTAAATGGCTCTCATTATTAAAATGCTGACTGACTTGATAAAAAGTGTTTGACAGAATTAATCATATATACAGAAACATTGTTGTATAAATGGAAGTTTGGTGGAGGTAACGTTCTAGTGTGGTAAGAGGTTTTTTTGAAAGAGTTCGAAGTAACTTGATGATAACCTCATAGATGTTCGTTACCTTTGACGTATACTTATTTTCGTTCTTATATCCAATTAAGGCACATGCACACTGTCCTGGGTACACACCTGGACAGTGGGTTAGTGGTTAGTGAGAGTGAAGTCGGTGTAGTGGTCTTACACCTACCAATTAAGTCGTTAAACTCGGTTTGGGATCAATCCACGTTAGTGGGCCCATTGTGCTATTTCTCGCTCCGGCCAGTGCACCACGACTGGTACATCAAAGGCCGTGGTATGTACTATCATGTCTAGGGGATGGTGCATATAAAAGATCCCTTGCTGCTGATCGAAAAGAGTAGCCCATGAAGTGGCGACAGCGGGTTTCCTCCCTCAATATCTGTGTGGTCCTTAACCATATGTCCGACGCCATATAATCGTAAATAAAATGTGTTGAGTGCGTCGTTAAATAAAATATTTTCCTTCCTTAAAGTCGCTTTGGTTGGGAGCCCGTACTGGGATGTGAACCCAGTACCTACCATCCTTAAGTCCGATAGTTTAACCACTACATCAGTGGCCGGATGTTCGTTATAAAGATGAAATCCTTGCTTCTCTTGTTCCTCTATATTTATTATTATGATATTGCACGAGTGTGCTGGGGTGTCGTCAAACAGCTATACTATTTTATTCTATGCACGAGTGTGCACTTATTTTCTGAATCAAAACGACGTGGGCGTATTGCCCTGGCCAGCAGTGTCACCAGACCAAGGTCCCATAGAACAAATATAGGATTAACTTGGTCGACGTGTTGACATACTTAGTATTTGTAATGTCGGCACCCCCCTTCCCCTACACACACGCACGCATGCACGCACGTACGCACGCACGTATGCACATACACAGCACCATCATGATGGTTGAACGAACTAAAAGCCAATTTTCTCAGTTAAAACACTTTATATTGTTTGTTGATGGCGGTGTAATGTATTTTTCTTTCCCGTGTTCTAATTTTCGAGTTGAGCAGCTGCCAGATGGATGTTTGTGGTGTATTTACGATTGAGCTGCGGTGCTTTTGATGAAGTATACAAATGTCAATTATCTTTCTTCCTCATGTCAAATATAATTTAATCAAATGAGTTGTATATCAGCTCTATTTGAGCAATTTTCGTTCGTTTATATAACAGTCTTTATATTTATTATATGGCATCAGGCAGGTGCACAAAACATTATTTTATGGGCCGACGAAATCGTTTCCCTCCCCTTTAAACAGGTGTTTAAGCTCTCTTTTTTTTTAAAGTAATAAAAAAGGTTTTGTAACGTCGGCCCTACGGGTTTAAACTGAATATTAAAATGATGAAAACACATTAGTAAACTTTTTGAACGGCGACCCTATGGGTTTAAGCTGAATATTAAAATGAATAATAAAAACATTAGTAACAGTACTTTCGATACAAAATGAGTTTTGTTTGACCTAATAAACTGTCCAACACTAGAACAAAATATAATATTCGAAATGACCTTGACGAAAGTTAGATTAAAATGTTTACTTTTCTTTACATCTCTGAAACCGTTTTCCTCAATTTCCATTTTTTTTTTTCGCTCATGCTGTGAAACTATAGAGCCATTTACGTTATTCGATATAATACGGTAAATACCTCGGATCTTCGATGCCCGCAGGGTATTGTTTTGCGGAAGACAGAATCCTGCACCTAAGATTTACTTTCATTTACTAAGAAATTGCTAACAGAAAAATAATTGTCGGAAGGTAATGCTAGTTGTATGTTTAAAAGTTAATTTTCGACAACCAAGCAGAAATGAAAATGACCGTGGAGAAACAAATCTTTGAACTTTCAGCAAAATAAAATTGTCATCAAAGAAAGAACAGGCGCACGCAGAGATGTCGGGTGGAAAGTCTAAAAACCGGAAATTTCAGACAAATCTTATTTTGACCACTATATAGAATAACACTGCGGGCGCGGATCCAGGGGGAGGGTGCTTAGGTGTGTAACCTCCTTCGAATTTCGAGTGCCCCGAAAAATCAATTGTGTAACAAATTAACAATGAATTTGTGGTGTGTTTTTTTGTTGGATGGTTTTTGGACGGTGGGTCGACGTGATGGGGGTGGCGGGTGGGGTGGGGCTGTAATATCTTCGTCAGTTTGGTGTTTTAGGAGAGTACCGCGATAGGCCTGTATAGTATACGCTAGTGCCCTATTGAATACGGTAGGTTCCATGTTTAAACATTGCACCCCCTGTGAGGAAAAATTCTGCATCCGCACCTGCATTGATTTTTGTGCGTCCGACATTTACATGAGAATGTCGCCTCTAGAAACTTTGAAAATCATCTAAAATTAATAATAATTAAAACAAAAGAAGAAACATAAAAAGAACAAAAGAAAACATATCCATTAAAAAAGGAACAGCCCCCAATCCCCCCATCCCCCCAAAAAAAAACCCCCCACAAAACCCCCCCAACAACAACAACAAAAAACAACAACAACAACAAAAAACAAACCCAAAACCCGCAAACAAATGAATTACTTAATATTTTGCTCGCCAGTTGACTGCCATATTTATACCTGAGGCTGGTTCAAGCACACGAAATCTCAATATGTTTTTATTTATTTATTTATTTATATTCGTTGCAATTCGTACTTTACATTGCAGGCTATATGCTGCAGTAAACAAGCTGAAGGTCGTGGCATTATGACGTCATAAAGTGTATGCAAAGTCCTGTTTACCTAGAAACGGAAGTCATTACTTGTTCTTGAAGTAGATTGTAAGCCGCATTTGTAAGTGGTCAGTGTTTACCATAGTCTTTGGCATAACTACGATATATTTGAGGCTGTTTAAAAACGGAAGTCATTACTTGTTCTTGAAGTAGATTGTAAGCCGCATTTGTAAGTGGTCAGTGTTTACCATAGTCTTTGGCACAACTACGATATATTTGAGGCTGTTTAAAAACGGAAGTCATTACTTGTTCTTGAAGTAGATTGTAAGCCGCATTTGTAAGTGGTCAGTGTTTACCATAGTCTTTGGCACAACTACGATATATTTGAGGCTGTTTAAAAACGGAAGTCATTACTTGTTCTTGAAGTAGATTGTAAGCCGCATTTGTAAGTGGTCAGTGTTTACCATAGTCTTTGGCACAACTACGATATATTTGAGGCTGTTTAAAAACGGAAGTCATTACTTGTTCTTGAAGTAGATTGTAAGCCGCATTTGTAAGTGGTCAGTGTTTACCATAGTCTTTGGCATAACTACGATATATTTGAGGCTGTTTAAAAACGGAAGTCATTACTTGTTCTTGAAGTAGATTGTAAGCCGCATTTGTAAGTGGTCAGTGTTTACCATAGTCTTTGGCATAACTACGATATATTTGAGGCTGTTTAAAAACGGAAGTCATTACTTGTTCTTGAAGTAGATTGTAAGCCGCATTTGTAAGTGGTCAGTGTTTACCATAGTCTTTGGCATAACTACGATATATTTGAGGCTGTTTAAAAACGGAAGTCATTACTTGTTCTTGAAGTAGATTGTAAGCCGCATTTGTAAGTGGTCAGTGTTTACCATAGTCTTTGGCACAACTACGATATATTTGAGGCTGTTTAAAAACGGAAGTCATTACTTGTTCTTGAAGTAGATTGTAAGCCGCATTTGTAAGTGGTCAGTGTTTACCATAGTCTTTGGCACAACTACGATATATTTGAGGCTGTTTAAAAACGGAAGATATGCAGGGTTGGGTGGAACACGTTTCTTTTTTAAAAAAAAGAGTTGCCCATGAAGTGGCGACAGCGAGTTTCCTCCCTCAATATCTGTGAGATCCTTAACCATAAGTCCGACGTCATATAACCGTAAATAAAATGTGTTGAGTGCGTCGTTAAACAAACCAATTCCTTCCTGGTTGTGAGATAAATGGTATCTAACGGCCACTCATGTATTATTCTCTTTAGGCATGATATAGCGGCATTACGTGACTCCCTAATTAAAGAACTAAGAAAGGAAAAGTTACGGTTCGTGCCAGGAATCGGTGGTTTCACAATGTAATGAAAACGACAGAATGCTGGGACATGGGCCGGGATTAGCCTAGCAAGAACAAGAAAACCGAGACGTGATCAGTCTGTTAGGGACTCCAGTCCGTAGTTTGTCCAACGATAAACCGCAATTACAAAAACGCTCGTATGTCCCAAACGCATTTCTGCTTCTTTAATGCGACTGAGGGTAAATGAAAGGGGAGTAAACATTATTTTCACTGGAAATAACAATCTTCATTTGATCTATAGACGCTCATCGTTAATAAAATTTGATGGAGGGAAGCCCATTGGGATCTTTCATACTTTTAATAATAACGAAAAACGTAAACAAAAAAACAAACAAATAAATAAACAAATAAAACAGATAAGAATAATAAAATTAAAAAAGAAAAGAAAAGACCACTTCATTTTGATATGGTGTTTTTATGGTTCAGTTCAATGACGGTTCAGCTTGAGTAGCGATGTAACGCGCTCATTAAAGCTCTTCGAAGGAAAGAAGGAAATGTTTTATTTAACGACGCACTCAACACAGTTTACTTACGGTTATATGGCGTCGGACATATGGTTAAGGACCAGACAGATATTGAGAGAGGAAACCCGCTGTCGCCACTTCATGGGCTACTCTTTTCGATTAATAGCAAGGGATCTTTTATATGCACCATCCCACAGACAGGGTAGTACATACCACGGCCTTTGTTACACCAGTTGTGGAGCACTGGCTGGAACGAGAAATAGCCCAATAGGGGATCAATCCTAAACCGACCGCGGATCAAACGAGCGCTTTACCACTGGGCTACATCCCGCCCCAAAGCTCTTCGAATCACACCATTATCAAAACCTCACCAAATAATAATAATAATAATAATAATAATAATAATAATAATAATTACAAAAATGCAAATACATGGTAACCCAAGACATGTTCAAAAGACTGACAGCTCTTGGTCGCTCGCAGACTGTTTTTGAACTTAACGATAAAACATGAATATGAAAGGATAGAACACGCTGAAACCCAGACCCATTTTTACGCTATTACTGGCTATTCTGAACGCGGCAATGATACTCTCGATTATCTCCGTCAAGGTTCATTTGTTCCCAACTGCCGTGAAGTAACGGGCTTCAGCGACGATCAGTTTGTCAAATCTGCGTCTCATGAATAAATCGGTTTTCTGATCCGATTAATGGCGGAAGATAGCTCGCTAAACCACTATCACGGCGGAACAGTAGTTGTTACGCTCTACATGTAAACAAGGGGAGGTAGGGGGACTCTTAATGTTGTGTGCATTCGTGTCTATTTTTAGCAACAAGATGCACCGTTTCATTTCATTTCAACTTATGTTCGTGTTTGTGACGGTACATGCTCTTAATTTCTTTTCGCCTGTGGCAATATTAATTGTTTTAGAGGGCCGTGTGCAGTTCCAATATGCACTTAGACCAGATGGGCACCTTGTTACGTAATACCTTCGCGCGACCGTGCATCCCAATATGCACTTAGTCCAGATGTGGAGGCCATGTGGCCAGTAGTTACGTAATACCTCTGCGAGTGCGGTTTCGACGACCATGATTTTGGCGACTAGGCGTCAGAAAGTCTGGCGATCTAAGAAAAATATGCCGGCGTGGTCGCTGTGGAAATACCACTTGATAGGGGGAGGACCGCGTTGTACCCCCAGGCAATATTCGGTTTATGATAAATAGCTAGGGTTTTAGAGATATCGGGGAGAAACATATTGGAAGGCTTCCAGGGAACGTTAGTCCGTTTGGACTTGGTAAATATCATTTCTGCTCTGTTGTATAACCTTGATGTGATTGATGTGACTTTAAATATTTTAATACTGTATTATACCAATATTATTTAGACGGTGCTGCCGGTCATCTGACGCAGTATAGTGTAGGCTCACTGTTCTAAATAATTATTAAGGCTTAGCCAGTCATCCTAGAGGACCTAGGTAAACTGTAGGTTATTGTCTTTATTGTGATAGGTACCAGTATTAATTCTGTGTTACAAGGTTACTGAATGAGTAGTAAGGGTTAATTAAAAATGAACCAGTTAGGAATAGAGTTGTAATTCCTTTATTAATTAAGTTCCCCTGGCAGCGTTTCTCAATTATCACACGTGTGGGTGTTGTGTCACGGTGAATTAGCATATTGTGTAAACTAGACATCTAGAGATTAACAAATTAAGTGATCAGTTCTGGGTTGTTATTATTGGTTGTTGTTAATTAACTACTGCGGCTGTACATTTGTCAGCGTAGGTTAATACAGATTCCAAAGTGTATTGTGTTTTTGTTGTGTTTTCTAGTGAACTAAACGTGCTATATTATATATACTTTATATAAGATCTTATTTCTGATCATACCTAGACGAGCCAGCGGGTATAACTGCCTGTTACAGAGAGATCTAATAGATATACAGTTGGGAGAGAGATTTGGATAATCGTGTTTTATTCAGTTACGGGTATTATAGGATCCCCGTGACAGTGCTTATATCCAATTAAGGTTCAAACACGCTGTCCTGGACACACACACACACACACACACACACACACACACACACACACACACACACACACCTCAGGTATCTGGTCTGTCTGTCCAGGACAGTGGGTTAGTTGTTAGTGAGAGAGAAGAAGGTGTAGTGGCCTTACACCTACCCACTGAGTTGTTAAAACTCGCTCTGTGTGGGAGCCGTCGCCGAGCTGCGAACCATGTACCTACCAGCCTTATGTCCGATGGCTTAACCACGACGCCACAGAGACACTGTTATCACTTTGCCAAACTGATGCTATCAAAACACGTATATCGATTATACGTCTTTAGTAATTACGTGTTTGGTTCCCAATTTCCGGTAGATCCCGAAAGTCAATTCTCAATGACGATCTAGTTAAAAAAAAAAGGTTGTAGTTTGTATTGGTTAACGATATTACTAGAGCACATTGATTTATTTATCATCGGCTATTGGATGTCAAAGATTAGGTAATTCTGACATAGTCTTAGAGAGGAAACCCGCTATATTTTTTTCGATTAGTAGCAACAATTATGTACCATAACACGGACAAGACGGCCTTTGTTATACCAGTCGTGGCGCACTGGCTGAAACGAGAAAAATAAAGTGAAAATATTGGACTAATGCTGATATAATATATTATGCAGAGTATCAGTGCTACCAGTCAATATATATGAAAAAAAGAAATTGGTGCCCGATTCCCTGTTCCCTTGAAACCACCAATGAATGTGTTAACTACCTTATACGCTGCAAAACCATTAAAAATCTGTCAAGTACATTTTAATAATGGCCAGATGCACGTGCGCACTAAACTGCATACGTAACGTCTGTGCAACTGTTGCCATAAAAGGTACATCTATACATACTGACATATATAATTATTTATTGGTGTATTTTAAGTAGAGTGATATCCCAGAACACTCCATTAATACAAAATAATGGTACTCTGCACTAGAAGAGCTCGTCTGCATTGTTTTAAGTAGAGTGATATCCCAGAACACTCCATTAATACAAAATAATGGTACTCTGCACTAGAAGAGCTCGTCTGCATTGTTTTAAGTAGAGTGATATCCCAGAACATTCCATTAATACAAAATAATGGTACTCTGCACTAGAAGAGCTCGTCTGCATTGTTTTAAGTAGAGTGATATCCCAGAACACTCCATTAATACAAAATAATGGTACTCTGCACTAGAAGAGCTCGTCTGCATTGTTTTAAGTAGAGTGATATCCCAGAACATTCCATTAATACAAAATAATGGTACTCTGCACTAGAAGAGCTCGTCTGCATTGTTTTAAGTAGAGTGATATCCCAGAACACTCCATTAATACAAAATAATGGTACTCTGCACTAGAAGAGCTCGTCTGCATTGTTTTAAGTAGAGTGATATCCCAGAACACTCCATTAATACAAAATAATGGTACTCTGCACTAGAAGAGCTCGTCTGCATTGTTTTAAGTAGAGTGATATCCCAGAACATTCCATTAATACAAAATAATGGTACTCTGCACTAGAAGAGCTCGTCTGCATTGTTTTAAGTAGAGTGATATCCCAGAACACTCCATTAATACAAAATAATGGTACTCTGCACTAGAAGAGCTCGTCTGCATTGTTTTAAGTAGAGTGATATCCCAGAACATTCCATTAATACAAAATAATGGTACTCTGCACTAGAAGAGCTCGTCTGCATTGTTTTAAGTAGAGTGATATCCCAGAACACTCCATTAATACAAAATAATGGTACTCTGCACTAGAAGAGCTCGTGTGCATTGTTTTATTGGGGAGGGACGTAGCCCAGTGGTAACGCGCTTGCTTGATGCGCGGTCGGTTTGGGATCGATCCCCGTCGGTGGTCCCATTGCGCTATTTCTCGTTTCAGCCAGCGCACGACTGCTGACATATCAAACGCCGTGGTATGTGTTATCCTGTCTGTGGGATGATACATATAAAATATTCCTTGCTGCATTAGGAAAGATGTAGCGTGTTTCCTCTGATTACTGCGTGTCAGAATTAACAAATGTTTGACATGCACTAGCAGATGATTAATTAATCAATGTGCTCTAGTGGTGTCATTAAAGAAAACAAACTTTTTTTTATCGTAGGCCTCGTCTGCATTGTTACCCGGCCATTGCCCTAGACGTAAATTTAAATCAGTTTAATTTATGGGTAAGGTTTATTCGCTTTTAAAAGGGGACTATCTGAATAATAATGACAATTGTCAAATGGTTAAAAACTGCTTCGTACAGCATTATTGTAATTAGTATTTATTTGTCTTTTTACGGTAATAGCAGTTTTGTTTTCGACTTCGATAATCACAATTACAATTTATACTGTTATATCGTGATTGCATGCTGTATGTGAATTTAATTACCAGTTTTTAAAGTGTTTTATTTTTTAGTAAAACCATAAATCACAGTTTCTTCGAAAATTGTAAAAAGTAGCAAATTGTTGATGGACACTTAAAGGGGCTCTACTCAAGTTGTGTAATGGTGAATTTCTGCCAATTTTTTTTTTAATTATAAAGAGTATGCGTTCATGTACGTTTATTTTAGCCATGTATTCATTTTTCATGCGTTAATGTGTTTTTGAATAGTCCTAAAGCGGTCCCCACCATTATCAAATATTGTAAATATGTATTTATTATAATTTGTTGTTTTTATTATAAAGCTTATAAGTTGTATAACGTAAAGCGATAAAGAACTTGAACTTGAAAGAACTTGAACATGAACATCTCAGTTATAAGCAAATCAATTTCATTCCGGAGGATGTCTAACAATTTAAGCGCATGACGTCAATGTTTTACACGTACACCGTTACTAATAAAACTGATATAATCAGCCTATCAACATATCTGGGAAGTACACCAATAAAAAGTGTGGCACCTCACATTTAATCTACGTGCGAGAAAAAAAAGGTGTGTGCGTGTGGGAGGGTGTGTGTGTGTGTGGGGGGGGGGGTTGGGGGGGTGGGGGTAGGGTGAGGGTCACATACCATTAAATACTTTTAAATCGCAGTTCCATCTTTTTTGTGATACTCTGCACTAGTTTCAACCACTTGTGTATTCTACATAACAACTCTAAAACAAACAGAAGTGTATTTATTTATTTATTTATTTATTTATTGGCAATGGATACTAGTATTTGTATCAATGCCACATATTACTACTAATGAGAACCACGGCTGTTTTTACTCCGTAAACCTCGAACTTTGACACGGAACGTTTCGCTGTGGTACAATGCAGTCGAGATGACGGTTAAAAACCACCACAGTTTCATCAAGAAAAGATGACGTAGACTTTTCTATGCATATTCTAATTTTAGCCAAGCATCTGTTGGGACACCACGGTTGGCGCCTAGTTTTGGTATTTAAGTGTTAATTGTGTAAAATCTGTCCATGAAATCACAATCGATTAATATGTAGATATTTATGTCAAATAAGTTTTAAGTATAGCAAAATAAAGCACTTGCAAGTTGCAGCTGTCATAATGGACCTTATATGAGTGTGTCACTGTATGTTATTAGTTATTGGATGGTGACGACGTAAATTCGAGACAGACATTTTCCAAAATATCACCACTTAATGTCGACAAAATTGTCAAACTTCTGAGATTAATTTTCCTATTTCTTATCGAGTTTAAGTTCAAGCACGTTGTTCCAGACACACACTTGCTCTATCTGGGACTGTCTCCCCAAGACGGGGAGGAGTTTGGGGTTGTGGGATTGTGGGTTAATGGTTGCTTGGTAGTGCTTTGTGAGAGAAAAATGGTCTCACACTTCCCCGGTTATGCTAAGTTAGGGCGGGAAATAGCCCAGTGGTAAAGCGCTCACTTAATTCGCTGTTGGCCTAGGATCGATCCCCGTCGGTGGGCTCATTGGGCTATTTCTCGTTTCAGCCAGTGCACAACGACTTGTATCTCAAATGCCGTGGTATCTGCTATCATGTCTGTGGGATGGTGCATATAAAGATCCCTTGCTACTAAATAGAAAACATATAGCGGGTTTCCTCTCTAGGACTAGTAATCAAAATTACCAAATATTTGACATCGAATAAATCAATGTGCTCTAGTGGTGTCGTTAAATTAAAATAAACTTTAACGTTATCTGTGAACTTGCCGGTGCTGAGACGCGAACACAACGGCCACCAGCTTTAACGGATTCGTCACTACCGAGGGTGCTGGTGATGGGGGCTTCTAGCTCAGTCTGATCAAACCTCTTGGTGGACCCATTATCTGTTTTGTTTCCTGCAAAATCCAGTGCTCCACGACTGGCATATCCTAAGACCCAAGCATAACGACTACCAGCCTTAATGATTCATGTTTACCAAAGGTCCAACCAGTGCACTATCGACTAAATCTCACAAGGCAGAGCATTAAACCGGATCGAACACCTTGGTGGACCCAGTTATTTGCCTGTAAAAACCAGTGCCCCACGTCTAATATATGAAAAACCGTGGTATGCACAGTCATGTCTGCAGTAAACTGCATAAAAAAGATCCCCTGCTAGTAATGAACAAATTAAGGGTTTCGCTTGAAGACTAAATGTCAAAGCTGCCAAATTAATTAATAAATCAATGTGCTCTAGTAGTGTCATTAAACAAAACAAACCGTAACACTACCGGGGATTGTTAATTATCAGAGAGAACTGTAGCGATTGTGTACTTCATAACTGACAAGACGCCAGATAATTAAACTACAGTAAATCTTGTTGTGGATATAAAGACGAAAGGGTATATAGTTTTTATGTCTGAAGATGAAAAAAAGAACTTAAAACATTAATGTCATTGTCAATAAATCTTTAAAGGAATGCTTTAAAAATATATAAAAACCTATGGGAACTAGACAAGACAGTCTATAATACGAATAGTCCAGTAATTAAACGGTTGATGTTCAACAAAATTGTCAGAAAAAGGTTTCTTGATTGATTTCAGTTCTTTTTTTAATCTCTACATGAATAATAGAAAAGTTTACCAAAATCTGACATGGGGAAATACCTCGAATTAGGTCAAATCCAAAATGGCCGCCATCAAAGTGAACGAAAAATTAAAAAGCATCATTCATATGGAACCAATCAAGATAAATACATGTATTATAAGTCTAGTCACATTAGCTTGAAAAGATGCATATAATGGAAATTATATTTCATATTCAGGATCATCTAAAAATTCAAGATCGCCGCTAATATTTGATGAAACATACAATAATATAATCAAATATATATAACTAAGACCACTAGAAAGTAGTTAGATGGCTGTAACAACTACATCTGCAAACCCTTGGCTAAATTAAATGTTTATGCCAATATTCAAGATGGCTACCATACAATTTATTACGTATATTCTATCTTATCAATGAATATATACCAAATTAACTCACAGTTCACACTATACATTCTCTCAGATAGTAATTTTCCGACATTTGCACTCAGATTAGTCTACTGTGTCAGTAAAATCATGTGCTTGTCCATTCATGCAGGTTATTTCTTTACACTGACCACATGCCAAATCACATTGGTCGTTAAAGAGTAGCTTATGTGGCGACAGCGGGTTTCCTCTAAAAGCAGTGTCAGAATGACCATATGTTTGACGTCCACAAGCCGATGATACGATAAAAAATCAATGTGCTCTAGTGGCGTCGTTAAATAAAACAAACTTTACTCTTTTTTTTAAATTACATTGGAGTTCATTTTTCCGAAATGAACATTTGTTTTTGTTACACTTTCCAGTGCAGTTGCATCTAATGATCTTGATTAGTGATGCTGGTGCGGTTACTTTGTCCCTGGACAAGAATGTAGACATGCGCTAGAAAACCTGATCTGATCTCTACTGACAACCAGGGATAACCTTTATATATGTATTTTTCTACAGATAGGAGATAATATTTCAGGACTTCCAATATATAATTCTTAGAGCAGTGGCTGGGACGATCCAAATCCTCGACAAATTTCCTCTGGAGGATTGACCTTACGACCACTGGAACCCCAGGTTGATTCTATAATACTGAGCCGAATCATGGTTTGTAAGATGAATGAAGAAATATTGCTTTCGTCCTTGTTGAATACGTCTCTTGGGTATTCATTTAGCTTTTCCAGTACTAGTTTGAAAGTGATTCAATGGTGCAATTAATTGGCGTGTCTGTCTGTGAAGCACGAAATCATTCATTTCGTTAAATTCGTGTGCTGTCGAATCCCATGATAAAACATATTGGAACATAAAATTGCTGTTTCGCCTGCAAAGCATGTTGCGGAAATTAGGACCATTATATCTAACCGTACATTACACAGGCGATAGAATACACATCGACTATTGGGTGTCATAAATGGTAAGTATATGAAAATATTACACAGGCGATAGTGGAAGGAAGATAACAAGAATCGAGGCTCTTTAATGCTATTCTCCATCTAGATCCAAAAGGACACTTTTGAACAGTTTGACATCCAGCAGCCGATAATAAATAAATTAATATGCTCTAGCGGTGTCATTAAACAAAACAAACAAACAAACAAGCAAGCAAGCTTTTGAAGTAAACTATAACACCTACAGAACCTACAATTTCCCACGGCAATTTACAATGCCATGAATGATTGCCGCGGGTTTTTTTAATTCTCCTTGACATTTTATTTTGCTGTGGACTACTTAATTTTTTTTTCTATGACGTTTTTTTTTCTCCGACATGGACATTTTCTTAATTGCATGGATTGATCTAAAAAGAGTACCTTTTCTTATTTTTCAAATTTCTCTCTTCTCTCCCAAATACGGCAATACAAGGACGATAAAAATGTACACATTTCTTTGACCTTATTCCACAGTCCTCTTTTTCAGCTTCTTTCCTGTCCGTCCAGTCTTATGCCTTGCATGCTTTTGTAGTACCTCCTATAAGTGGTTTAATTTACTGTCGAATTCCATAACCCGTCCGACTTTCTTTAAACAACGACATGATCTGATATTTGCTTCATGTGACTATCAGTTCCACATACCTGTGTATTCTATAAGATTTTGAGGGCGTGACGTAGCTCGGTGGTACAGCTCTCGGCTGATGCGCGGTCGATCTAGCATCGATTCCCGTCGGTAGGCCCATTGGGCTATTTCTCGTTCCAACCAGAGCTCCACAACTGGTGTAACAAAGGCCGTGGTTTGTACTGTCCTGTTTGTGGGTACATATAAAAGATCCCTTGCTGCAAATCGAAAAGAGCAGGCCATGAAGTGGTGACAGCGGGTTTCCTCTCTCAATATCTGTGTGGTCCTTAAACATGTGTCTGACGCCATATAACCGTAAATAAAATGTGTTGAGTGCGTTGTTAAATAAAACATTTCTTTCTTTCTTTTTATTCCACAGACCTCTTTTTCAGCTTCTTTCGTCTCCGTCCAGGCTTATTCCTTGCATGCTTTTGTAGCATCTCCTATAAGTGGTTTAATTTACTGTCGAATTCCATAATCCGTCCGACTTTCTTTAAACAACGACATAATCTGATATTTGCTTCATGTGACTATCAGTTCCACATATCTATGTATTCTATATAAGCTTTTGAGTGCTGGACGTTGCTCAATGGTACAACTCTCGCCTGATGCACGATCGATCTAGGATCGATTCCCGTCGGTAGGTCCATTGGGCTATTTCTCGTTCCAGGCAGTGCTCCACAACTGATGTAACAAAGGCCGCGGTATGTTCTATGCTGTCTATTGGAAGGTACATAATCGAAAAAGAGTAGCCTATGAAGTGGCGACAGCGTGTTTCCTCTCTTATTATCTGTGTGGTCCTTAACCATATGTTCGATGCCATATAACCCGTAAATAAAATGTGTTGAGTGCGTCGTTAAATAAAACATTTCCTTCCTTCCTGTAAGCTTTCGTTTGAATTTAGTCTGGCCAGTTAGGAAAGGATTCGATTTAAGTAGTACCTTTAGATGATTAGGTCTACATATTAAGAGTTTGATTCTCTATAAATAAGGTTCTAGGTCGATCAGTTTTGAAAAACATGAACTAAAGACATTCCTGTTTGCATACCAGAGAGCAATGGCAAGTGCTATGGGGTTGTACATGCAAGTTGTTTTTGTCTCATTTTTGCGAAGTGAAAAGGCGAGCTGTAGGTGTTATTTTTTCGACGGCGGTGGCAGCTACATCTGCGGCTATGGCTACGGCTGCGCAGCGACGGTGTCAACCTTTGCTTAAAGGTTTTGCGTTACAGTTCCACGTTACAGTTCCGCGTTACGATCCGTTTATAGTTGGACATTTATGGATGTTCATCACAGTGCACCGAAAAGCTTTATGTTAGACGGCATTCTTGTCTCGACGTTAGGTTCTTGAGCTTAGTGTGGTTTGCATTTTATTTATAGCGTTTCTGTGATGGCCCTGAACTTAAGATTGATCAATAGCCAATGCCGTCTTTCGTAGTTTTCAAATATTTACACATTTTTATAAAAGTAATTATTTTATGTGCATAAAATGATTGGCAAAACGTAATTGCTCTTGGTATATTTGATTAGTAACTATAAGTACATATTCGTGTAATCTCGCAAACAAAAATGGACAATTTAAATTGTAATTAAACTCATTATTACCATTCATGTTGACATAGTCATTTGTTTCTAAATGTTAATCCATCTTCCATTTTCAATGGGACATTTTGCTTTGCCAGTTGTAAAGATGCACTGCATTCCGACATAGCCAGTTGTAAATGTAATCTGCATTCTGACATTGCTAGTTGTAAATATGAATTGTATTCTAACATTGCCAGCTGTAAACGTAATCTGTAAATTTGACATTACCAGTTGTAAATGTAATATGTATTCTGGCGTTACCAGTTGTAAATGTAATCTGTATTCCGATATTGCCTGTTGTAAATGTAATCTGCATTCTGACATTGCTAGTAAATATGAACTGTATTCTAACATTGCCAGCTGTAAACGTAATCTGTATTCTGATATTGCCAGTTGTAAATGTAATCTGTATTCTGACATTGCCGGTTGTAAATCTAACCTGTATTCTGACATTGCCAGTTTAACTGTAATTTGTATTCTGATATTACCAGTTGTAAATGTAATCTGTATTCTGGCATTAACAGCTATAAATGTAATCTGTAATCTGACATTGCCAGTCGTAAATGTGAAATGTATTCTATCATTACTAGCTGTAAATGTGCACTGTATTTTAGCATCAATTGTTGACCATTTCACAAACTAATTTTCTAAGCAGCATTTCCTGGCACAACATTCAGAGCACGCCATGATATAGGTTAATGATTATAACATGATTAATGTCGCACATAAATAGGGTACTGATCAAACTGAGTGGATTAGCAACGCCATCGTGCCACTGTACTGGTGTTTCACGAATAATTATAACGGAATAGGCTCTCACCTGCTCTTCATTACCTTCGTTTGTAGTTTCCACATCAGCATGCAAACCTGTTGATTTCCTCAGCTGCAAATCATCTAGTTTGTAACCATCTCTAAGTACCACTGGTATTAACGTTTTACCATGGACTAGATTAGCCACAGCCGCTCGGATCTGTGATTTGATCACAGCCGAGTGTTGGTCGTTCGTTGTTAATCCTTGTGTTTGACTGTTAGAGATTCTGCGTGAGATGCTGTAGATCACAGGCTCAATCCTCCACAGTGGACAGGCTCGTATTATTAGTGCTTGGGAATCTTTATTCATTCATTCGTTCGTTCGTCTATTCGTTCGTTTATTTATTTATTTTATTTATTTTATTTATAGTTATTTTATTTTATTTATTTTATTTTATTTGTTTATTTATTACTTTTGAGGTGGCGGTGTTTGGTCGGTGGACCCATTCTTCTGAAGGTTGTGTGTCAGAATTATCAAACGTTTTATACGCAATAGCCGATTATTATTAAAGGAAATGGAAATGTTTTATTGAACGACGCACTCAACACATTTTAATTTCGGTTATATGGCGTCAAACATATGGTTAAGGACCACACAGATATTGAGAGAGGAAATCCGCTGTCGCCACTTCATAGGCTACTCTTTCCGAGTAGCAGCAAGGGATCTTTTATATGCACCATCCCACAGACAGGATAGCACATACCACGGCCTTTGATTTACCAGTCGTGGTGCACTGGCTGTGACGAGAAATAGCACACCGACGGGGATCGATCCCAGACCGACCGCGCATCGAGCGAGCGCTTTACCACTGAGCTACGTCCCGCCCCTATTAATAAAGAGATGTGAAAACTAAATTTAAAAGCAAACAAACCCAAACCGCGCTTAACAACAACAACAACAACAACAGCAACAACAACAACAACAAACAAAACAAAACAAAATAAAAAACCCCAAACGAATGTAACAACAAAACACAATACAAAATAAATCAAAACAATAACAACAACAAAATAAATAAATAAATAAAAAACCAAAAAACCAAAACAAACATTAACACTATTGTCCTCAGTTTGCCCTACAACTATGCTGCGACAATCATTAAACAAAAAAAACTAAAAACTTTTAAAAAATCCGACTATAGATTATCTCTCATATTACGCTATAAAGAAGAACCCCATTTTGCTACCACCCACTAAAGTACAAACCAAAATAAATATTTAAAGTTTTACCTCATCACTGGATCCTTATACGGACGGGATAGTGGCCAAATCGATAACGAGAGAGAAAATTAACCGTACTATTGGTCCTTGACCGTGATCAAATGGCCTTCTGCAATGCCTCTTGGCGGCAGTATCAACAGCCGAAGGATAATGAGAATTTAACTGGTTATCAGCATGTTCCTATTACGTTCTACAATTCCAATTTCGCACGTTTTAGGGGCGTATTATATGTTTTAAGTCTTTAAAGCAAGAACGAATAAACAAAAAAAACACAAAAACAAAACAAAAATGAAGTCGAGGTGATGGTGTTTTTTTGTTTCCTTTTTTTTCTTCTTTTTTTCCGAAATTGTGAATGTCAGTGAAAAACTATACGAAAGCTTATGATCTTGTAATTAGAAAAGGACACACGTATATAATACTACATGGATGGATGTAAGAAACAATACTTCTTACGAATTGTTTCGAAACGTATCTAACGAGTAAAAGCAAAGTGGATACATTTTAAGTACTACCCTGAGTTTTCGGCGATTAATGTGCTGACGACCAACAGATACCTTTTAACCAATGTAATTTCATATTAAAGAAATTTTCTAAATAAAATAGTAATGGTTGTACATATATATATATTTTGTGCGAATTTATCATTTAGTAACGTATACCTTTCATAAAGAGGTCAACGGTCAAATTAAGATAACATCCAGAAAAGCTGTTTCAAAGCACTATATTATCCATATATTTATAGCGACTGCTCCCATTTAGACGTCAAGGTCATGTCACGGTCAAAGGTCAAACTAAAATGGTATTCAAGATATGAAGAAAAAGACACTACGTTTGACACTTAAATTTGCACTTGTTTGCCATTAATTCATTTCAACTTATTTTCGTGCTTACACCCAGTTAAGGTTCAAACACAGTGGGTTAGTGGTTAGTTGTTAGTGGCTAGTGAGAGAGAAGTCGGTGTGGCCATACTACTGGCTGTTAAAATATAGAACTTAAATATATCGGACACTTAATCACCTATGACAAATTGTTAATGTCTATAATTGGGGTTTAGACATCAAGGAATTCATTTTGAACTATTCTCAGCTAATCAAGATATTGCAGCGTCAATTAATTCCAAGATCGCCAGCACAATTTAGCTATCAGACCAAGAAAATGTTAATGTATTGCATTTTACAACAACTAGGTAATGATTTTGATGTTAGTGATAACGTTTTAAGGGATCAGTGAATTCATTTATAGCAAACGTTTTGTAACTTAAATATTGCTTCATCATCTAACTCCAAGATTTCCGCAGGAATGGGCACAAAGAGAAAGTAGTGACCATACTCACTTTCAGCCCCTCCCCCGAAACCCCCACCCCAACCAAAAAAAATAAAATAAAAATAAAACAACAACCACAAAAGATACAAAAAAACCCCAAATTACTTCAAATAGAAATAATAGGGTCCAAGGAATTCAATTCTCGCATTCACGTTCTAATACTGACCTATATTATCATTCACTGAATTGAATACGGATACTAATTTGGCTGCCATAATAAAGATATGACCACGTTATATGTTTTTCATCACCTACGACTATCATTTTTTAAACCAGCTGGTAAATCCATTTTTTAAATATCTACAAGTATAGTTGCCTGACATGGGCCAATCAGTTCACAACGTCTGTTGTAAATATGCATATGCACGAAAATCACAAGTGATTGATGTTGAGTATTTATCATTTAGACGACGAAGACAATTTGTCACAGAAACTGTAATTTATTCAACACCAACGTCTTAAGGGTGTATACTACCAAATCAAATCCCATAGACTACAATAGTAACATACGAGGCAAAAAATCCTACCTGCAGCGTATCAATTGACATAAACGTCATGGATATAAATACTACCATCCCTCACCCATAAAGTGAATCAGAAAAAATGGGGGTCAAGCTGCTCATTTCTGAGACAACGGGTAGCGTCTATGACTACTCTAGTTCCGCACAAACGTCGAGTACTTTTTTTACAGGTACCCCATACATGTTTCTAGTACAATGCTACTTGACTCAATGGTACTAGATGAAATAAAACTGCATATTTATTTTACCCAGATGAAACTATTTCTTTTCTTTTTTACAACCAACACACTCACATTTATCACCAATCACAGGACTTGTGGTGTTCACTTCTCTATCAAAAGTTGGGTGCTCCTCGAACTTTGACTCAGCCGGAAGTTATTTGCTTTAGTACTACCTTAATGTAACATATATAATATATTCACAAGATACAAATGACAACAAAATAGTTATTGCCCAACAAAAGGTACTTTGTTTTGAAAATACACCACCCAATGAATAATGGCCTCATGACGTAAATAAAATTTTTTTAATGATATATTGAGCCTCTTCATTTTCACCCTCCACTTAACACTGTGTAAGACCGATTCTCAGTGCTAAACACAGCTACAGAAAACTATATGATAACCAAACTGTTAACATCCACATTTTGCTTTCAAAGAGGACATTTGTTTTTAAAGGCATACTGTCACAGATTTAAGGACCTTACTTTTCTAAAAATTGATAATAAATGATAATTAGATTAATTTTTGGAAACCAAATCTAGCTATCTGTCACGGAACATGCTCTTAAATTTGTTTCGCCTGTGGCGATTTTAATTGTGTTAGAGGGCCGTGTGCAGTTTATTGCCCGTAGCCCAGATGGGCAACTTGTTACGTAAGACTTCTGCGCGACCGTCCTCGATCGGACATTCCAATATGCACTTAGTCCAGCTGCGGAGGCCATGTGACGAGTAGTTACGTAATACCTCTGCGAGTGCGGGTTTTACAACCGTGATTTTGGCGACGATGGCGTCAGTAAGTCTGACGATCAGAGAGAAATATATCGACGCTAGTAGAGGATGATAGGGGGAGGTACCGCCTTGTACCCCCAGGCCAATTCTGAAATTATAATAAATAGCTAGAATTTAGAGATATCTAGGAGAACGAATTAGGACGGCTCCAGGGGATCACGAACGTAGTCCGTTTGGACTTTGGTAAATATCATTTCTGCTCTGTGTATAACCTTGATGTGATTGATGTGACTTTAAATATTTTAATACTGTATTATACCAATATTCTTTAGACAGTGTCTTCGGTCATCTGACGAAGTAAATCGTAGACTTTTTGTTCTAACATTATATGAGTATTTGGTAATATAAAGCTTAGCCAGTCATCCTAGAAGACCCTAGGTAAACTGTAGGTTATTGTCTTTATTGTGATAAGTATTAATTCTGTGTTACAAGGTTACTGAATGAGTAGTTAGGGTTAATTAAAAATTAACCCGTTAGGAATAGAGCTGTAATTCCTTTATTAATTAAGTTCCCCAAGAAGCGTTCCTAAATTATCACACGTTACTGAACGAGTAGTAAGGGTTAATTAAAAATTAACCAGTTAGGAATGGTGTTGTAATTCCTTTATTAATTAACTTCTCCTGTAAGCGTTTCTCAATTATCACACGTGTGGGTGTGGTGTAACGGTGAAGTGATTCGCATATTGTGTAACTAGACACCTAGAGATTAACTAATTAAGTGATCAGTTCTGGGTTGTTATTATTGTTGTTATTAATTTACTACTACGGCTGTACATTTGTCAGCGTAGGATAATACAGATTCCAAAGTGTATTGTGTTTTGTTGTGTTTCTAGTGAGCTAAACGGGCTATAATAATATATACTTATATAAGATCGTATCTCTGATCATACCTAGAGACGAGCCATACTAGGGTTTAACAGCCTGTTACAGAGAGATCTAATAGATATACAGTTAGGAGAGATACTTTTGATAATCGTGTTTTATTCAGTTACGGGAATTATAGAATCCCCGTGACAGGAGTAGAAAATTGGGGCGCTCGTCCCGGATCTGAAACGGGACATGCATATTTAAAAAAGTATTGTTTGTAAATGGGGGCTTTATAAATTAATTTTACAAATTTACCAGAAGTAGCACGTTGTTCACTAGAAAATTAATTAATAATAAGTGTGTCATATCTAAACATGGATAAGAATTTGCTGGATGGGCCTACGCTCAGTGTAGTGGAGATTAAGCGAGCACGTAAGGCCGAGTTAGTTGAAATCGCGGGTGAGCGAGAAATTGATTTAACATCAGCTAAAACCTTAGGAGATATAAGGACAATTATTATCCAGGAACTTTTTGGTGATAGTCCTGTTATGGAAGACAGTGAGATTGTTCTAGAGATAGAGATAAATGAGTTAAGTGTGGAACAACAATTAGCCTTTAAAAAGCTTGAGTACGAAAGAGAGGAACGTGCATTAGATAGAGAGAGAGAGAGAGAGAGAGAGAGAGAAAGAAGGTAGAGATAGAGAAGATAGAGAGAGGGATAGAGAAGATAGAGAGAGAGATAGGGAAGATAGAGAGAGGGATAGAGAAAGGGAGAGAGAGAGAGAGAAGAGAGGGATAGAGAGAGAGAGAGAGAGAGAGAGAGAGAGAAAGAGAAGATAGGGATAGAGAGAAAGAGAGAGAAAGAGAAGATAGGGATAGAGAGAAAGAAGAAAGGAATAGAGAATTCCAATTAGAAAAATTAAAAGTGGAACATGAGTTAAAGTTGAATACTGTAAAAGTTAGACGTGAGGCAGGAAATGGTTTTAACATGTCGGAGGCTTATAGATCAGTGCCTGTATTTGACGATCAGGAGGTAGATATGTTCTTTCAACTTTTTGAACAGGCCGCTAAGCAGCTAAATTGGCCGGAGTCTAAGTGGACATTGTTAGCCGTGTCTAAGTTTAAGGGGAAGGTTAGTATAGCTTATAATTCAATGAGTGATGAGCGGGCAAGTCAGTACGACTTAGTTAAGGCTGCAGCGTTGAGGGCTTATGAATTACGACCTGAGGATTATCGTTTACGGTATAGCGAGTTGAGAAAAACGCAGGGTCAGTCTTATAGTGAGTTTGTGGCTAAGAAGGCAGGGATGTTTGATAAATGGGTTGTTTCTCATCAGGTAGAGTCATATACCGAGTTACGGGAGTTGTTGATCTTACAGGACATTAAAAATGGATTACCAGTTAGCTTACGTATTCATTTAGAGGATCGTGATGTCAAAAAGATAGAGGAGGCAGGCATAGTGGCAGATGATTACGTGTTAATACACAAAGCTCAGGCAGTACCGGGTAGCTCTTTACAACAGGGTGATAAGAAGAAATTTCAGACAGGTTTTTCCCGGGAAAGTAACTATCGGGGAGAGTCATCTAGTTGGTCAGTTAGTCAGGCAAGGAATGCACCTGGTGGGCAAAGTAAGGATAGGTCTGCATTATCAGCCAATGCACGAACTTTTCGTCCACATTGCAGTTACTGTAAAAAGGATAACCATCTTATCGGGGACTGTTTTAAAAGGAAACGCGATAATGCGCAAGTGGTCGGTTTAGTGAGGTCAGCTCCGTTAGCGAGAGAGTTAATGGTTAGTCCCATGGCAGAGAAAGTAAACCCGTATGTGTCCACTGGTATGGTTTGTGATGTGAAACAAGAGTTGTGTCCTAAGGCAATATCAATCTATAGAGATACCGGGTGTAGTCAGAGTCTGATAACGCAAGAGAGTTTAGCTGGTATTGAAAATTCAGACATAGGACGTAGTTTGGTTTTAACCTCGGTTACTGGAGAAAATATGGTTGTCAGGTTACATAAGGTTTTCTTGTGTTCGAAATTTGTGACGGGACCAGTCGTTATGGGTGTTGTGAAGGACTTGCCTGTTGAAAACATAGGAGTTTTGTTGGGAAATGATTTGACTAGTCAGTGTTGTCAGCCGAAATGTGACCAACTGTTAATTAAAGACAGCACGTTACCAATAGAAGAGTGTGAGGTTGATGAGATTAAATATCCTGCGTGTGTAATGACTAGGGATATGACCAGTAGGTTAGCACAAGACGTAGAGGATATTTGTGATTTGTCTGATACGTGTGTGAGCCATGAACTTGGAGTGGATGAGGTTATCAGTAAAATTGTAGACAAGTCAACTGAGGAATTAAATGTGGTGGAACCTGTTGATCTCCCGCAGAGGGGAATTGAACCAGTTGTCTTTGATAGAGGGGATTTACCTTGTAATAGACAATAGTTAATTCTAGAGCAGGGGGCTGATCCAAAATTGTTGGCAGTTCGCACTACATTGTTAACTGAGAGAGTATTAATAAATAAGAGAGTTAGAGATCGGAGGTTGCCGGCGACCGAACTAGCTAGGACGCAACTGAGCCATGCTCAGAACAAAATAAAATCAGAGTTTGATAGGAAGGCTAGGAGTCGGGAATTTAAACCAGGGGATAAGGTGCTGCTGTACCTTCCCATTAAACTGGGTTCTGTGCAGAACAGGTATTTCGGGCCCTATGTTGTGCTCAAACGAGTTAATGAGACAGGGTATGTGATAAACACTCCTGATAGGGTTAGGAAAAGTAGGTATTGTCACATCAAATTGCTAAAAGGTTATTTTGACAGACTGCCGATAGTTCCAGAGAGACCTGTCCAAATTGAGAGACACTCAATTTCCTGTGATGACGTCAAGACTGCAGAGGTCAAGTTGGCCAACGGCCAGATTCTAGCAGACTTGAGCCCCAAGCGAGCAAAGTTGACTACGTTGAAACAAGACAATGTTTCCATTTGTCAGAACCTTCCAACGGTTACCAATACCTTAAGCCAAGATGTGCGCTTGGAACCCAACGCTACACCGCGTCGACAGCATGCCTGTCGGAGAAGACCTGGAAAATGTGCGACGCTGAAAAAGAGGGAAACGAAGTTCCATTGGTCAGGTGAATGCGAGAAGTCATTCACTCGTCTCCCGTGATGGCAGCACCAGACTACCGAATGCCGTTCAAGCTAGCTGTGGGTGCCAGTGACGTGGGTGCTGGAGCTGTGCTGTTCCAAGAAGACGAAGACGGACTGGACCATCCTAATGAAAGCCTCCAACCAGAGAGTTTTGAGATGGAGTCTTCTTCTGCAAGAATACCCAATTACCATTGGACATATCAAGGGCACATCCAATGTAATCGCTGATGCCCTGTCCCGAAGTTGAACGTTATGATAATGTGTTGACATTCTTTATTTCTGTTTTGTTTATATATATTTTTTGTATACCAGGGACTCAGAGACTCAGTGTGATTACTGGTAGTCACCTTATTATTACATGTGTTATAAATGTCCGTATGCGTCGGTTAACGCACCTTTTTGTTTTAATGTAGTATATTTCCCTATTCCTAGAGTAGAGGAAATATCCTTTTTGAGGTGGGGGTGTGTCACGGAACATGCTCTTAAATTTGTTTCGCCTGTGGCGATTTTAATTGTGTTAGAGGGCCGCGTGCAGTTTATTGCCCGTAGCCCAGATGGGCAACTTGTTACGTAAGACTTCTGCGCGACCGTCCTCGATCGGACATTCCAATATGCACTTAGTCCAGCTGCGGAGGCCATGTGGCGAGTAGTTACGTAATACCTCTGCGAGTGCGGGTTTTACAACCGTGATTTTGGCGACGATGGCGTCAGTAAGTCTGACGATCAGAGAGAAATATTTCGACGCTAGTAGAGGATGATAGGGGGAGGTACCGCCTTGTACCCCCAGGCCAATTCTGAAATTATAATAAATAGCTAGAATTTAGAGATATCTAGGAGAACGAATTAGGACGGCTCCAGGGGATCACGAACGTAGTCCGTTTGGACTTTGGTAAATATCATTTCTGCTCTGTGTATAACCTTGATGTGATTGATGTGACTTTAAATATTTTAATACTGTATTATACCAATATTCTTTAGACAGTGTCTTCGGTCATCTGACGAAGTAAATCGTAGACTTTTTGTTCTAACATTATATGAGTATTTGGTAATATAAAGCTTAGCCAATCATCCTAGAAGACCCTAGGTAAACTGTAGGTTATTGTCTTTATTGTGATAAGTATTAATTCTGTGTTACAAGGTTACTGAATGAGTAGTTAGGGTTAATTAAAAATTAACCCGTTAGGAATAGAGCTGTAATTCCTTTATTAATTAAGTTCCCCAAGAAGCGTTCCTAAATTATCACACGTTACTGAACGAGTAGTAAGGGTTAATTAAAAATTAACCAGTTAGGAATGGTGTTGTAATTCCTTTATTAATTAACTTCTCCTGTAAGCGTTTCTCAATTATCACACGTGTGGGTGTGGTGTAACGGTGAAGTGATTCGCATATTGTGTAACTAGACACCTAGAGATTAACTAATTAAGTGATCAGTTCTGGGTTGTTATTATTGTTGTTATTAATTTACTACTACGGCTGTACATTTGTCAGCGTAGGATAATACAGATTCCAAAGTGTATTGTGTTTTGTTGTGTTTCTAGTGAGCTAAACGGGCTATAATAATATATACTTATATAAGATCGTATCTCTGATCATACCTAGAGACGAGCCATACTAGGGTTTAACAGCCTGTTACAGAGAGATCTAATAGATATACAGTTAGGAGAGATACTTTTGATAATCGTGCTTTATTCAGTTACGGGAATTATAGAATCCCCGTGACACTATCGCATCACCATAACTGAACCATGATGGAGTGAAATCCATGTCAACCCTCTCGGCAATATTAGTTTTTGAATTATGGACCATTGCCATAATTCAATAATTTTTACAAAATATCATTAGTAAGTGGAGTATGTTGACTACATAGATGGTTGAAAAAAGTACATTTAGGGACAAATCAAATGTATATTTGTTTAGGTAATATTTTGTTAGGCCATTTAATAGGTTCAGTGGTCTGTGACAATATGCCTTTAAAAGCCACACCGAATTAGTTGCATGATTTCACAGGTGCAACTTTTACTTTCTGACCACATGATGGAGCTATTGGTAAGGACTGCAGTGAACAATGGGGCAACAGTAAACGAAGGGAATAGGTTGCATGTGATTTGCTGGCCTGTGTCTTCCTTTTAAAACTGTCGTATTGCTGCTTTGATATGAAGAGTTACAAAAGCAATACGTGTCAAAATTCTGCCTAAATAATTTAAACTTACTTAACTTGAGGACTTAGATTCTGGTATGGATACGTCGTCAGAGAAGATATATAATTATAATTTGTTGCCGCATTCAGATGCTACATACTTAGGGTAGTGAGAAAAATTAAGATGTTATATCCCTTTCAAAAACAGCTATTCCATGTGGAGTGAAGCCAGCAACCTCTGGAATCATGCAACTAATTTGAAAGAGATATTTTACCTAGGTATTGTGGATGTTCAAGGTGAAGTGTATTGTGTCTGTACATTGTTAATATCAATAGGTGGTGTATTTTCAAAATCAAATGATTCTTACAACCCTTTTGTTGACATTAATATTGTTTTAATATATAGCTATTTCTGGTTATATTATATTATATTGTATTGTATTGTATTGTATTGTATTGTATTGTATTGTATTGTATTGTATTGTATTATATTGTATTTTGGTATAACTGGATACTGCAATATTTTGGTGAGCGAAGTTGATGTCGAACAAATTACATTGTTGTTGAGACCAATTATCATGGTTAATGCAATGCATACTTATTATCAGAGTAAGGTTGGCAATATACAGACAAGGTCCTCGTTCCACGAAAGGATCTTAGCGCTAAGATCACCTAAAGTGCATAAGGTAGGTATAAAGCTACGGTGATATTAGCGCGATTTTCTTGGAACAGGGTTGGTCTATATTATGCAGTATTACTTTTAAGTTCGTGCACCCCATAATATGTAGCGGTCAGCTTACATACTATTGTTTTACATGATATTTGAGATAATGTTACAAAAAATGGATTTTTTATCTTATCATCGGCTATTGGACGTCAAACATATGGTCATTCTGACACTGTTTTTTAGAGGAAACCCGCTGTCGCCACATAGGCTACTCTTTTTACGACAGGCAGCAAGGGATCTTTTATTTGCGCTTCCCACAGGCAGGATAGCACAAACCATGGCCTTTGTTGAACCAGTTATGGATCACTGGTCGGTGCAAGTGGTTTACACCTACCCATTGAGCCTTGCGGAGCACTCACTCAGGGTTTGGAGTCGGTATCTCGATTAAAAATCCCATGCCTCGACTTGGATCCGAACCCAGTACCTACCAGCCTGTAGACCGATGGCCTGCCACGACGCCACCGAGGCCGGTTCACACAACAGAGTCGTTCTTTGTTGTTGCAGCCATTTTATTAGTCATCATGAATTCAGGAAATGATAAAATGTCTTTGCATTAAAAAATAAATGCAATATCTGAATTCATTGCACCTTAAAACTCTGCATTTCAAGACAAATGTATTGGTGGTAGGTGTAAGATAGAATATATAAAATGAAACTTCTGACTTGTGGAGAATATTTTGTGACCAGTGTGGATTAGTAGGAGGTTGTTATTAATAAATTCGTTGACTCTATCATAAATACAAATAATGTACTTAGTTGGTGTAAAATGCAATAAATTGTATTTTTGTTTTGTTCTAGCTACTATAGTGCGGTCAATATTGGCTTTAAAGGACTTTGCAATGTCTTGATTAGCTGTGAATAGTTCAAAATGAAATCCTTGACCCGAAAGCCAAGTCATAGTTAACAACAGGGTTTCATAGGTGATTGCAACGTTCAGAGATGTTTTTAGTTCTGTGTTTTGGCAGCCATGCTAGATGTTGTTTTGAATATTTCAAAATTCAAATGACTGCCAACTTTGCACTCCCCGGATCCTCAATCAGCGCTTTTTAAAGGTGTAAAAAACCACAAACAACAATTGTGGGTACCGAACTGTAAAGTTCAGTTCCCTGACCCGAGTCTACCTTTTTCTCCTTTAGTTTTTGGGCGATCAATTTGGTAGCCATCTTGGATTCAATGATGGTTTAATGCAAATATTAAATTAAAATTAAATTTATTACCACTAAAGTCGAATCACGTTTTGCTTACGTGAGGAATAGCAGTCAATGTGATAAATTTTAATTTAACCTTGAGCTTGAACTGACCGTGACCGGTAAAAGTGAACAGCTACATCTCAAATATTCATTATGGTCTTAAAATACATTTGGGCCCAGTTTAGTGCTTTAAAACGACTTTTCTAGACATTATCTAAACTTGACGTTTGCCAAATTTGGTGCTTTGGGCCAACGTGTCACAATATCGCACCAAATGTGGACTTGATCAGATAATAAATGATTTTATCTTTACAATTTTGTCTACTAGTGTATTGCTATTTTTGTCTTTATGTGTTATAATATAAGCCTTGACTTTTTAAGTTCTTTATACTTTTAACTGCTAATGTATTGTTCTTTTAATCTTTGTGATTTATAATGTAAGCCTTGACGTTTAAGTTCTTTTGAGAAGACGTTGCCGAGAAAGATTGTTTTTGAAGATCTCTCATGTATTATTTAACACACAAGCGACAAAGCAAAGAAGACTGCCATGGGAAATCTACCGGATTCTTAAAGGGCATTTGTTTCAATTAGTAACTAGAAAGAAAACATTTTATCTTGTAGAATTGTAAATGTCTTTTTTCTCTTTTTCCAATTTGCGAACGAAACATCTATTCTTCCATGCATTAAGCACAAAAAAGAGAGAAGACAAATCGAATTAAAAAAAAAAGAGAATAAAAAAAATTCAAATTGACGTATAGTATTCGTATTTCTGAAGCATCGTTCTTAGTTCAATACATTCAAACTATGTCATTCGGCTGAGTTTTTTCCTCTCACTCCATAATCCCTGTCACAATTATCATAATAATTTCTTTAGACACCCTGTAGCCGTAGTTTAAATTGTGCCTGGGGAGTTGTTCAACAAATATGCATTTTTTTTTTGTTCTTTGTTTTATTAATATGCCTTTCAGTTTGTACGGGGCGGGACGTAGTCCAGTGATGCTGATGATAACTAGTTTAACGTGCCCATATACCACTAGGGTTTCGAACACGCCCATCCCGAGTCCGACCTCCAATAAAATCGGTGGCCTGACTCGGGATGGAGGGGGGGTGGGGGGTGGGGGGTGGGGTTTGTCCAGTGGTAAAGTTTAATGCGCGGACGGTCTAGGGACTATCCCCGTCTCATTGGGCTTCTCAGCTAATGCACCACAACTGGTATATGAAAGGTCGTGGTATATGCTGTCCTATCTATGGGATGGTGCTTATAAACAATCTCTTGCTGCTAATAAAAAATACAGCGGATTTCCTCTCAAAAACCGGCCTCGGTGGCGTCGTGGTTAGGCCATCGATCTACAGGCTGGTAGGTACTGGGTTCGGATCCCAGTCGAGGCATGGGATTTTTAATCCAGAAAGAAAGAAAGAAATGTTTTATTTAACGACGCACTCAACACATTTTATTTACGGTTATATGGCGCCCAGACATATGGTTAAGGACCACACAGATTTTGAGAGGAAACCCGCTGTCGCCACATAGGCTACTCTTTTACGACAGGCAGCAAGGGATCTTTTATTTGCACTTCCCACAGGCAGGATAGCACAAACCATGGCCTTTGTTGAACCAGTTATGGATCACTGGTCGGTGCAAGTGGTTTACACCTACCCATTGAGCCTTACAGAGCACTCACTCAGGGTTTGGAGTCTCTAAAAAACGAGTGTCAGAATGACCATATGTTTGACGTCCAATAGCCGATGATAAGATAAAAAATCAATGTGCTCTAGTGGCGTAAAACAACCCCCAATCCATTCCATGCAGTTAAGCAAAATGTAAATGCGGCAGGCTCTATTCAATTTGGGTTTAGTACTCTTAACTTGTGGACAAGCACCGTTCCCAATGCGTCATATCACCGCGCTGAAAAGGCACGGCCCAATTATCGCCCAGCTTCGCTTTTCCTTCGCCTAAAGCCGTACCGGATATTGCTTCGGCTGTGGTCTAGTTTGTATTGTGAGGCACAAAAGGTCCTATATTCACATACAAGCCTCTTGCGGATCTAGCCGCTAAATTACGTGCTTTGCGTTCACGAGTAAACTTTTTTTATTAGCATGCAGGCCAAAGAGATAAACGCGTTCTTGCTGTAGGGGGATGTATTTGTTAGTATACCAGTGCCGTTACCGTATGTATCGACCTAGGTGGCACCACGCCACCTAATGCAGGGCGCACATTAAGTCAGTACTTTTCTTAATGTGCAGGGCCAGTTACTTCCCACTATTTAGCATATTTGAAATGGTGGGGAACGTTTTTGAAGGTTGTCGTTGGAAGATTTATTTCGTTAATAATGCCGCAAGTTGTTCAATCGGGATTTAGTGAGTACGGTAGGTTATACATTTTTGGTTTGTGTGACCATTAGTTGAACTATTTCGGTTGAGAAACGGTTGAAACATGGTGCCACAAGTTTTGAATAACAGCTATATGTAGGGTAATGTAGCTACACCCCGCCATATGTCGTGTCGTTACTTGTAGCAAATCGGCTTCGGTGGTGTCGTGGTTACGCCATCGGATATAAGGCTAGTAGGTACACGGTTCGCATCTCGGTACCGGCTTCCACCAAGAGCGAGTTTTAACGACTCGGTGCGTAGGTTTAAGACCACTGCACCCTCTTCTCTGTCACTAACCACTAACAACTAACAACTAACTCACTGTCCTGGACAGACAACCCATATAGCTGAGATGTGTGCTCAGGACAGCGTGCTTCAACCTTTTACCTTTAACCATTCTTGAACCTTTAAGCTACTACAAACATTATGACAATTAGACACACAATGAATATAGATACATTGATGTTCTGAACAAAATGTATTTGAAGTAATTTTTGTGGTTAAAAATACGCTACTCGATGCAAATATCTGACAATGACAGTACCTTTAACAAAATATCGTTGACTGACGGCCTAGATAGCTAAGATGTGTGCCTGAACCGTAATCGAATATAAAACAGAAAATCAAGTTAAATTAAATGAATGCAATGAAATACTCAGCGTAATAAGTAACCGATGTCATCGCTTAAAACATGTTAGCCAGCAATAAAACTGTCGATAATACTAGGAATTTTGTATTGAATTAGGTTTTTTATGAGAAATATGTGTGCCAAGGTCCACGAAACGTTGATGAGCAAATTGATTTTTTTAACTAAAAGAAAAAGAGAAAAATAAATAACAAACCCAAAACTCCAAGAAAAAAACACCCAGAAAAAACAAACAAGAAAAAAATATATTGGATGAGCTCCGACAATGGGACACAATTACTAACGGACAAGAAAAAATGGCTTCCCAACACACACACACACACACACACACACACACACACACACACACACACACACACACACACTCTCTCTCTCTCTCTCTTTCTCTCTCCCTCCCTCGCCCTCTCTCTCCCCCTCGCTCCCTTTCTCTCTCTGTCTCTGTGTCTGTCTGTCTGTCTGTCTCTCTCTCTCTTCTCTCTCTCCTCTCTCTCTCTCTCTCCCTCTCTCTCTCCCCTCTCTCTCTCTCCCCTCTCTCTCTCTCCCCTCTCTCTCTCCCCTCTCTCTCCCCTCTCTCTCTCTCTCCCCCCTCTCTCTCTCTCCGCTCTCTCTCTCTCTCCTCCCCCTCTCTCTCTCTCTCTCCCCCCCCTCTCTCTCTCTCTCTGTCTGTCTGTCTGTCTGTCTCTCTGTGTGTGTGTGTCTCGCGTCCTATGTGGCATCCTACATTAGTTAGCAGGTCGTGTCTTTTGTCATCATTGTCGTCACGACAGTTCATTGACGTGGTTGCTGGTCTCGAAGACAAATGCAGCGGCATAATTACTAGCGTGGACCGATATGAGAGTATCTAAAGGCGATTCGTTGATGAAGTCTTGCCATGTAATTAGAATGATGGTCAGCAATGTGGCAGCGTACCTTCGATAATACCAGGAACGTGCACTGCAGGTCATAAAGTCAGACTACCATTAAGATGTAATTAAAACTTTGATCTCGCCACAAAGGGCGCATCTAAAACGTGTGCAGGCATACTTGAATCTTCTCGGATGTATTGTGATGGCATTATGCATAGCTGCAAAATGTGTTCTTAAAGGGATTTTGCTGCATTGTAAGATGTTTCCGACTAATAAAATATTTCTACGATTCAACTTACATACTAAATATATTTTCTTGTTTAGAATATCAGTGTCTGTGCATTCAATGTGTTTCTGGTCGTCTTAATATTTGTAAGAAGCCCAAACTGGAATTTATTTTCCAATAATTTCGTATGTACGAAAAATCTATATTTTACGAAATAAAATGAAATTTAACCTAGTACAAATATTAGAACGACCAGAAACACATTTAATATACAGCCAATAATATTGATGCAGAAAAATATCTTTGATATGTAATTACAATTGTTAAAATGTCTCCGTTAGTCGATAACTTAAACATTTCAACAAACTTGGAAATGTCCCTTTAATCTACATTTAAGGTTTTAGCCCGTCCTCTCCATATCCAACCAATACCAGAGCTCGCCATTTAAAGGGAGCAATCGCTCTCGCTCCACCATCACTCCCCATCTCTCCCCTAAGATCAGTTCAGTGAGATTAATTTCTAACTCCCCGTAGCATGTGAATTTACATGCCAAACGTTTGGTCATTTAACATATAGTCTTGGCGAGGAAACCCGCTACATTTTTAGTAGCAAGGTATCTTTTATATGCACCATCCATCCCATAGACAGTATAGCACATACCACGGCCTCTAATATGCCAGTCGTGGGGCACTGGTAGCTGGATCGACCGCGCATCAAGCGGGCTACGTCCTTTCCCTATCTGCGATTTGAACTTGACGTCGGGCAGCTGGATAAAAGTTGAATGACCGTATAGTAAACACACTATATCTATATGTTGCTGGTTTGTTTGTAGACTTTCGTATTTTTAGTATCAGTAATTAACTATTTACGTTTCTGCGTATTGGTTTTTGACACCATGATATTATTTCAACGGCGTTCAGTGACGGGGATACTGGAAGGCAATTGCATGTGAATAAATAATGGACTTCATCGCCAATGTAATTATTTTAACGGAGGTGGTGAAGACAATTTCTGCTGGGATGCTGTTATGTAGTGTCCCGCTTCAGCGAAGAAACAATTAGTCTATAATCCATAACTCAGAGACTGACCCAATGACTATTAAGGGGGGGGGGGGGGGGGAGGGGGGGAGTAGGGGTATCGGAAATAAGTTTTAAGATCTAGCATTAATGGAATACCAAGAACCAGAGGTACACATGTCCATGTTGGCACGGTGGGTGGGTCAGGGGGTCGTTTATCCTAGGAAGGGGTGATTCAACCTAATAACGCAACGTCTTAGCATTAATATTGGCAGCTCGTTCCATCCAGTGCACCACGACTGGTATATCAAAGGCCGTGCTATGTGCTATCCTGTCTGTGGGATGGTGCGTAATAAAAGATCCCTTGCTACTAATGGAAAAATGTAGCGGGTTTCCTCTCTATGACTGTATGTTTTAATATTATAGTTTTTTTTCCCACTGACATAGTTAATTGTGCAAAAAGACTGTCAAAAAGGGCCAACAATTTTCACGACTGATTATTTTAAAGGCATATTGTCACAGACCACTAACCTATTTAATAGTCTAACAAAGTATTACCTGAACGAAAATAATTTGATTTGTCTCTAAATGTACTTTATTTAACCATCTTCAATAACCACCATACTCCATTTATTCATGATATTTTGTAAAATTAATTGAATTATGGCAATGGTCCATAATTCAAAAACTAAAATTGTCAAGAGCGTTAACTTGGATTTCACTCCGTCATGGTTCAATTAAGGTGATGCGATAGCTAGATTTTGTTTCCAATAATTAATATAATTTTTATTAGTCCTTAAATCCGTAACAGAATGCCTTAACAGAAACAAAATCTAATGGGATTCAACCTGAAAAACCTAAAAAAAAAAAAAAAAAAAAAAAAAAAAATATATATATATAATCTAAATTAATCTTTGCATTTATTTTATTGTTCAATCTACATCCTTCGAATCTTTGTTTCACGCACACACTATCGCGCTGCTATGTCATCCATTCGTCCGTCCTTTCTTCTATTCTTTCACTGGTTCACTCATTAACCCGTTGAATTAAAATATAAATACATAATTCTAAACACTTATTATAAGCATCAATAATTAATTCATGATTCTTCGGTACAAATCTAATCTAAGTTTATTTATAGTTTTTAAATTAGAAAACTACTTTAAAATAAACCAGGAATCGATTCCAATTTACTGTTTACCATGGTAACGAAATACAGATATGTTCATTCGTCTATTCATGTGAAATCAAATACCGACAAAGCAAGTATTTTGACGATATTTAGATATGTGGTCTACACACAGAATCAGGGGTCGAAATTGGGTGATATTTTTGCTTGATATTCGGTCCGACAAGCTGCGGATTTTTGCCGATCCAAATCAAAACCTGCCGAACTAAACTTCATTGATTCAGACTAATGTGTGAATATAAACGTAAAATAATTGCCGGTCCGACGAGATTAGCATAAAAAACAACAAAACAACAACAACAACAACAAACCCCCCCCCCCCCAACAACAACAACACCCCCCAAAAAAAAAAACCCCACAAAAACCCCCAACAACAAACAACAACAACAACAACAAAAAAACGAAACCCCCCCCCCAAAAAAAAACCCACACAAACAAACCCCACAACTCCTGGCCCACACGTCGGCAGTATTTCGAGCACTGAGAGTATGTGAATAGGTTAAAGTTTGTTTTAGTTAACGGGACCACTAGAACACATTAATTTATTAATCCTTCGCTATTGGATGTCAAGCATTTGGTAATCTTGACATAGTCTCAGAGAGGAAAACCACTACATTTTTGCATTAGTAGTAAGGGATCGACATTCTACCTAATAAACAGCAAGGGGTATTTTATATTCAATTTCGCTACAGACAGGACATTACATACCACGGCCTTTGATATATTAGTCGTGGGACACTGAATCAGTCGGGAAAAAATAAACCGAGTCCATAGATTCCAACCCACTACAGGCTAGAAATAAAGAAGTGCCAGAAGCAAATTTTATGCTAGGTTCCGACTAGCAACTGCCAGAACAAAGTTGGCCAACTTTCGACTCTCACGATTTCTACTACAGTCACTAGTCTGAGCGCTCTTACAACTCCATTTTTGTCGTATAGCCCATAAGTTGTTAATGTAAGCGCACCCGTCTAAGTTACAACGCAGCTGTCGAGTTGGTCAACTTTGTCGTAACAGTTGGTAGTCTGACGCTAGCATTAGATTACGTTTACTGTTATCCGATTAACACCTGCGGCACGTTGATATATTCTCGAATCTATTTCACGCAAGAAATTACGCCATTACGAAAGACATCTGTCAAAGTAGGACAAAAGAAAATGACTGATATTTGTAAATGCATTATTTGTTCTGTTCGTATTTACATATTAGTTGGTTGTTGTTTTTTTACGTGCAAAACTAGGCTTCTGACGTAAAACGGTCGAAATTGCCATCAGTTGTGCAGAAAACATTGTTCGTAGGGGCATGAAACAACTTCCGTGCACAATAACCGTAATAGACTTTTGCGGGAGTATCGCGCGGGGAGCTTAAGATATCATGTAAAGGGGGAAAAACAACAACCAGACCCCCACCCCCGAAAAACCCCTGAAAGAAACGGAAGATAAAATGGACATGGGGAAAATTAGATGTAATACATTAGGTGTACTACTCTCTCAATTAACACTGGCTATTAGTAGGTCAAGGGTCAGACCGAGCAGAAAAACGTCCGCTAGACTGGGTTATGTGCTTCACGTTAAACCAAATGGCCACGTCGGGAACCAATCAAATAGTTCTCGAATGTTGGCGAAGCGTTTGCTGGCTAACTTGGAGCTGGTATTACAGACTCAACAAAAATAATTACCCCCTGCAGCTCCAGTAGTAGAAGAAAACGAAATCACAAATTTAGTAACGCATCCACCAATCATACACAGACGTCTTAACTTGTCATATTAAGCGACAATCCCAGCTACCACCATTGATTGGGGCGTAGCCAGAGAGGAAAAAACAAAACGCCGAGAAAAACCCAGACCTGTAAAATAAATATCAGTGTCATGAGAAAAATAAAATAAATCTGGGGAAATTCCAGACGAGACAAGTGCCTCGTCTGCCTCATGCTGGCTACGCCATTGGTCAAAGTAGTTGTTTCTCAACATATAATTACTATTATCACGTAATAATGATTAACAGTAGCTAACTAAGCTATTCTTCTATTCTTCTTTAGAAGACAAAAATTCGAGAAACATTGATGTTTCAAAAGGGTCATTGTGTCTTCAGCTGTGATAAGTAATGTTAAAAGCTGCTCAAGTTTTTTTTTATTCCGTTAAGTTTTACAACTTATCAGTAATATAACAATGAAAAACATCAATATATAAATGTAGACTCCTTCCTCCAACCCACCCCAAGCGAGAACGTCTCAGCTTTCAGCTTTGGATGTCAGTGCCCAATTTTCACAAAACATCGTAAATTTACGTCTGTGATTTGCAGTTATACCGGCCACAAGTTTATGTGTGTTTTGTATCTATTTCGTGCAGAAAATTGCATCATCACGGAAGATGAAGCATTTGATAGACGAAACAAAATGAAATATGTGTGCTCCAAACTACATATGTTTTGTACTGTTAATAGTAAGAACTGTCGTTTAGTCGAAGATTTATGTTTATGTTTTCTTGTGAAATTAGGTCAAGGCATCTAACTCACAAAGAACCGACCTCGGTGGCGTCGTGGCAGGCCATCGGTCTACAGGCTGGTAGGTACTGGGTTCGGATCCCAGTCGAGGCATGGGATTTTTAATCCAGATACCGACTCCAAACCCTGAGTGAGTGCTCCGCAAGGCTCAATGGGTAGGTGTAAACCACTTGCACCGACCAGTGATCCATAACTGGTTCAATAAAGGCCATGGTTTGTGCTATCCTGCCTGTGGGAAGCGCAAATAAAAGATCCCTTGCTGCCTGTCGTAAAAAGAGTAGCCTATGTGGCGACAGTGGGTTTCCTCTAAAAACAGTGTCAGAATGACCATATGTTTGACGTCCAATAGCCGATGATAAGATAAAAAATCAATGTGCTCTAGCGGCGTCGTTAAATAAAACAAACAAACAAACTCACAAAGCTCGCTTACGCTCTCTTAATCAACATCACACTGTCCTTCCGAGATTAAAAAGTTGCTAAACCACCCCCACCCCACCCCCCCACCCAACAAAAAACAACAATCCAATGCTCCAAAACAACAACAACAACTAAAACACCTATAAACAACTCCCCTATGCTCCCCAAAAATACAATAAATCCACACAGAAAACTCCAACAACAAACAAAACAGACAAAACTCCCACAAAACTACAACAAAACAAAGCACGCAATGTCTACTTCATCACAGAACTATTTATATACTGTCGAACAACCAAGACGCTCGGCTTGACAGTTTACGACGCATCCGAGTGGCGAAACGACAGCAAATAATTGACGTTCCCCGTTCAATATAATCCGTGCAGGAAGCGCCGACAGTCGAGACTGTGGTAAATGTGAAACAGTCGACTGGTGACGGGGGCCAATTATCACCAGTCTGGTCACGGGGTCTGCCCAACAAAGAAATGTGTGTGTGTGTGTGCGCGTGTGTGCGTGTGCGTGCGTGCGTGTGTCAATATGTCATTGACCAGCCCCAAATTCAGCCAGCAAGTGTTTGGCTAACGTTCGCGAACAATTTGGTTGGTTCCCGACGTTGTCATTTGGTTTACCGCGAAGCGCATAAACCAGCCTAGAAGACGTTTTTCTGATCGGTCTGGCTGAACTCGGACCAGATATTATGATGACTAGCTAGGTAGTACCAGTCTCGAAAGCGTGTCACGCGATCAGGGCCCGTGCTTATAAAACTTAAAGTCTAGACTTTAATAAAGTCCAGACTTTAACGTAATGCTATTTGAATGGCGTTGTCATGACGTTAAAGGGTGGACTATAAGTCTAGACTTTAAGGTTTATAAGCACGGGGCCAGGTAGCGTTTGTTTAAATACTTATTTTCGTATTTCCAAGTAAGGTTCAAACACGCTGTTTTGGGCACACACCTCAGCTATCTGGACTGTCCAAGACAGTGGGTCAGTGCTTAGTTTGTCAGTTGTTAGTGAGAGAGATTTCGGTGTAGTGGTCGTACCTACCCATTGAGTCGTTGAAGAACTCGCTCTGGATGGGAACCGGTGCCAGAATGCGAACCCCGTACCTACCAGGCTTAAGTACGATAACTTAACCACTACACCACCGAGTCATGTGTGTCCGTAGACGTGCGTGCGTGTGTGTGCACGTGTGTATGCGTGTGTCAGTATGCCATTGACCAAATATCGGGCACGGCGGAAGCAAGTAGAGATTGGGGGGGGGGGGGGGGATTGAAATCGGGGACGCAAAGCAAAGTTTTTAGAGGGGTTCGTAAAATTTGAAAACTAGATGTATTGAAATGAAATTCATCTCTGCCTTAAGATTTGCTACCAATAATATTTTTTATTGAGAATTAATGCTCCGCCGTGCCTGGATATGATGACTAGCTAGGTAAACCCCAATCTGTTTGGCCATGAACACTCAAGATCATTCAAGATCGTGTCACGTGATATATACGATGACGTACGGTGCTCGATCGATATGTTAACTTATTTTAATTAAATGCTTTCTCTGTTATTAATATAATAAAGCCGATATCTTGGAATTGCAATATTTTGTAATCAAATAATCTGTTGTAGTCTCGATGTTTGCTTTGTCATATTCCACTTAGGCTGTTTTAGATTGCTAGACAATAAAAACAATCGTCTGAAAGCCCAGACATGTAGATCTGAAATGTATTTGAATATATGCATACTTAAATCATTGTCATCATCATCATCATCATCATCGTCGTCATCATCATCATCATCACCGTCGTCGCCGCCGCCGCCGCCGCCACCACCACCACCACCATCATCATCATTATCATCATCATGATCAAAAAAAAGAGTAAAGTTTGTTTTATTTAACGACGCCACTAGAGCACATTGATTTTTAATCTTATCATCGGCTATTGGACGTCAAACAAATGGTCATTCTGACACTGTTTTTAGAGGAAACCCGCTGTCGCCACATAGGCTACTCTTTTTTACGACAGGCAGCAAGGGATCTTTTATTTGCACTTCCCACAGGCAGGATAGCACAAACCATGGCCTTTGTTGAACCAGTTATGGATCACTGGTCGGTGCAAGTGGTTTACACCTACCCATTGAGCCTTGCGGAGCACTCACTCAGGGTTTGGAGTCGGTATCTGGATTAAAAATCCCATGCCTCGACTGGGATCCGAACCCAGTACCTACCAGCCTGTAGACCGATGACCTGCCACGACGCCACCGAGGCCGGTCATCATGATCATGATCATCAACAATAAATAATAACGGTAAAACTGTGATACATGATCGGGGTCGTATTTCTGCACAATGCAATGGGTATTTGTTAACATAGTGGTTGATTCCATGAATCTCTATCTAGTGCCTCGTCTATAGGAGGACAGTCACTCCAGAAGAGATAATAATTACAAGAATCAAAAATAATCCTCCTCATCGTCATAATCATCATCAGAAGCAGATTCATTATCTTGACCACTGGACTAGATTAGCCAGCTTTTGCACGGTGGTAGATAAATCTGTCTGGCCAAAGGGCAAGGCAATTTCTAAATACGTTTCGTCCCTCACAAAAAACAACAACAACAACAACAAACCAAACAACAACAAAACAAAACCACCAAAAAAAAAAAAAACCCAACCAACAACCCCATGTTATCCCTTGGGATGGAATTGCCTTATCTGTACCTCACAACAGTGATAGATTATGTTAAAGGGACATTCCCGAGTTTGCTGCATTGTAAGATGTTTCCGACTAATAAAATATTTCTACGATTAAACTTACATATTAAATATATTTTCTTGTTTAGAATATCAGTGTCTGTATATTCAATGTGTTTCTGGTCGTCTTAATATTTGTAAGAAGCCCAAACTGGATTTTGTCTTCAAATAATTTCGTACGTTCGAAAACATATTTTTTAGGAAATAAAATGAAATTTAACCTAGTACAAATATTAGAAAGTCCAGAAACACGTTTAATATACAGCCACCAATAACTTATGCAGAAAAATATATTTGATATGTAATTACAGTCGTCAAAAAGTCTCTGTTAGTCGATAACATCTGAAAAATTGAATCACACTCAGGAGTGTCCCTTTAATATTGGTACTTGTACACGAGCAGGCAAAAGTCTGAATGTGTCCATCGGTAGGACGCTCGCCTTATGTGCTTTCGTCGAACCACCTCTGTGGACCCATTCTCTGAATTACGTTTTTCTGTCACAACCAATGCACCACGACTGGTAATCAAAGGTCGCTGTCCTGTCTGTGGGATGCTGCCCATAAAAGATCCCTTGCCGCTAAGGAAAAATGTAGCGGGTTTCCTCAAACACTACGAGTCAATAATTACAAAATGTTTGACACCCAGTAGCCGATGATTAAAAACCAATGTGTTCTTGTGGTGTCGTAAGACTATAAACGTAACTTTTTAGAATGTGTCGGGATCGGTTCAAAGCAACTTGCTCTGATTAACACAGTAATACTTTTTATCTTGACGTTAAACTCATTCACCGTGCAAACGCAAACAGATACATGGGCTTTAGAGGTCAAGGCCATGATGGTGTAACATGGTACGGGTCAGCTATATTGCACTAGGGTGAACTTCTTCCTTTGAAACGCAGAACTTGATTTTCGTCTTGAAATTGGAGAAAATTACAAAATAAGTGCAAACTAGAACGACCTTCTTCTTCTTCTTTTTTTCTCCGTTCCTTCTTCCTTTCTTCTTCTTTTTTCTTTTCTGTCAGTGGCTTTTCACCATATCGATTTGAAATATTCTGTAATAAAATTGCACGCGTCTTATAAATGTAGCTTTCGTTTCTAGCGCCAACTTGAAGGGAATATAAGGATCCACAATATGACATATTATGTGGTCATGCTGGATAAAAAAGGTACACCCGAGGTGGTGGAAATTTCCATCTGGGACGAATTCCTGGGTCAAAATTTCCATCACCATAGGTGTACTTTTTCTATCCCACAGAACTGCTTATGATGGGTTATTTTTCTGTCATATGTTCGGTAAAAAGCCCATTATTTTACACAAGCGAACAAAGATGGCTGAACAATAACTTTTGTTTTGCCCATCTTATTATAAAGAAACCACACTGACATATTCGCCATGTTTGTGTCATCTATTTAATAAAGGGGGGGGGGGGGGGGGGGGGGGGGGGGGATGTAGCCCAGTGGTAAAACTCTCACTTAATGCGCGGTCGGTCTAGATCGATCTCGGTCGTTAGGCCCATTGGGCTATTTATTGCTCCAGCCAGTGTACCACGACTGGTATATCAAAGGCAGTGGTATGAGCTATTCTGTCTGTGGGATGGTGCATATAAAAAAAGTCCCTTCCTGCTAATCGAAAAGCATAGCCCATTAAGTGGCGATAGCGGGTTTCCTGTCTTAATATCTGTGTGGTCCTTAACTATACTGACACACAATGAAAACGCAAAACAGATATTTTTCAATATTTTGTTGTGATTAATGAAAAATATATTTATTGGACTTAAAATGACAATTTATGAGAGAAAGCCATTGATTGGTACTTTTGTCTGGGTTTTAATCCTGGTTTTGTTCTCGTTACACATACAATAGCAGAAACACACAAAATGGTGTGAAATGCGTTCACTACATGCTCAATCATGCTGCATGCAATGCACGTGAAATGCCAGTATGTGGACACATAAAAGTCACGTAACGGTGTCATATTCCTCGTCACATTAAAGCCGCACACCCTAGTTCCATCCAGCGAAAATAAATTATAATTTGGTTAATCTACAAACCTGTAACACACTTAGATCACGTTTTTATCAAATGGAGTGAAAAAGCAGGTTTTATATCGATAAATACCATGGGAATCCCCATGTCCCAATTGCTTGAAATAATTTTGAAAGTTAGTATTCTGATGTCATCGGTAGATGTCGCTCGAAGCACAACAATGCCTACGTCACGACAAATTTCACAGAGTGCGCACAGACTTGGGGTGCGTTCTTTTCACCTCTCCTGGACATGTTCCAACTGTTCTGTCCTGGTTGTATCCCCTCTCCAGATATCGTAAGACTTAGCAAAATTATTGGTTTTAAGGGTTTGTAACGTTTTGTATTGAGACACTTACTTGTCTGAACTTTATTGTTACTGAAAATGTTCACGAACTGTGAAGAAAAATCTCACAAATGAACAACAACAAATCGGATGTTGATTGCGCGAACCGTGCACGAGAAAACAAACCGAACCAAAATGATAACGGTCACGTGGTATACCAACGTCTGTGACATTGAAATGGAAATATCCCCTCTAAAATAGATTAGACCTTGTCTGCTCAACGGTTTTTTCTCAAACATGCGTTCGTTTTTAAGAAATAAGAAAAATGCATTTTGTGGTATTACAAAAACCAGAATTACTATGATTACCAAAAAACACTTCAGGTGAATGGAAATGTATATTCTAAATAATAAACGGTAAGTAAAGTGCAATTTTATTTGTGAAAAAAATGGGTTTAATAGCGAAAAACAACGCCGTAATGGTTAACAATTAGCCGTAACTACGGTGTGTCCCTTTAAGAATTCCACGACTCAGAGAAGAACAAAGGGAGCGAAAGTTAGGCATAGTTCAAGGGGGGACTTCGCAAAGCCAAGATGCTAGGACCTTCAGAGTCCATCCATCAACTATTGGACGATTTGTTGAACGTCATCAACAGACCGGGAGTGTCCGTGATCGACCTCAATCTGGTCAACGTCTCGTTACGACCCCACGCCAAGATCGGCAGATTCGACGACACCACCTCCATGACCGGTTCAGAACTGCGACGATGACAGCAAGCAACACAATAGGACGTCATAGAAGGCATATCCATCCGATGACGGTCATCCGTCGACTCAGAACGGCTGGACTCCGATGCAAACGCCCGTAAGACGGTAACATCATGACACCGCGACATCGTGCTGCGAGACTACAGTTTGCTCTCCAGAATGGTAATTATCCACCAGCCTTTTACCGGAGCATTGTTTTCTCAGATGAGTCCCGTTTCTCCGTCTCCTTTGCCGATGGAAGAGCACGTGTATACAGGAGACTCCATGAACGGTATGCTGACGGATGTGTGAGGGAACGTGATCGGTTTGGCGGCGGTTGTCTGATGGTATGGGGGCAATCAACTGTGATTTCAGGAGTGATCTTATAATGCCCTTACAGCCCAGCGTTATGTTGACGTTATTCTAAGACCAGTTCTCCAGTCACTTTTGCGCTGTCACCGAAGACCAGGAGGTCCCCTTCTGTTTCAACAAGACAATGCTCGTCCACATACTGCAAGCATTACCCAGACATCCTGCAACAAGCCGGTATCACCGTTATGAACTGGCCCGCCGTTTCACGGGATTTGAACCCAATTGAACACATGTGGGATGAATTGGGACGTCGTGTACGTCACCGCCAGCCACCACCGCATAACGTCGCTGAGCTTGCACAGGCATTGCAGGAGGAACATTCCTGTGGCTTATTTGAGATGTTTGTGCCAATCCTTTCCCCGTCGTCTTCACGCATGCTCACGGGCCAATGGTGGACACACCAGATACTGACCTTGATATGGGGGTGGGGGGGGGGGGGGGGGGGGGGGGGGGGGGGGGGGGGGGGGGGGGGGGGGGGGGGGGTGAACTTTTCGATTACGAATGCAACTCGATTACTGATGATAACTGGTCATTTTTGCATGTGAATGTATCTCATGAATACCAGTCATTAATGTCATATTACATTATCCATCAATTCATTAATAGTTTGTCGTTATTTGCAATGAAAAGTTGTTTTTGCGTTTTTGCGTCCGACGCCATATAGCCGTAAATAAAATGTGTTGAATGTTTAATAAAACATTTCCTTCCTTCCTATTTAATAAAATTTAACACTACAAATTAACAAGATAAATTTTGTGATGCAGAATTTAATTACAAAATTACCAATCTGAAAGGGTTATAACTATGACAATAGCTTGTTAAGCGTAATCACGTAATTTACCAAACCAGTCCAATTAAATCGAAACAATTTCGGAAATGAAGGAAGGAAATATTTTATTTAGCGACATACTCAACATATTTTAATTACGGTTATATGGCGTCAGACATATGGTTAAGGACCACACAGATATTAAGAGAGGTAACCCGCTGTCGCCACTTCATGGGCTACTCTTTTTCGATTACCAGCAAGGGATCTTTTATGTGCACCATCCCACAGACAGGGTAGTACATACCACGGCCTTTGATATACCAGTCGTGGTGCACTGGCTGGAACGAGAAATAGGCTAATGGGCTCACCAACGGGGATCGATCCAAGACCGACCGCGCATCGAGCGGGCGCTTTACCACGAACATGGGACGGTACATGTTATTACATATCATTTATAATTATCTTCGTATTTATACCCAATTAAGGTTTAAGCACGCTGTCCTGGGCACACTTCAGCTATCTAGATTGTCTTTCCAGGACAGTGGGATAGTTGCGAGAGGCGAACCCAGTACCTAGCAGCCTTACAATCGATGACTTAACCACTACACCACCGTGGCCGGTCGGCACGTGTTATGATGGACATCAGAATCATTATTTTTATTTGTGGCCGATCAAGTGCAACAATGCAAGCTTATTATATTTAGTTTTATGGGTGGTTGTTATCGCAATAGGACACGAACGGATACCTTAATGTGATCATTTGTGCAATAACTAATTTAAATACGACACACGCGAGGGGCTACATAACCGCGATATTAAATATTTAAGTGCGCTGTGTGTCGGTTATCATGGATACGTGCGGAACCAATTCCTGGTAGTTAAGGCACATGTTCACGGTGCGACTTCAGATAACGAGTTCTTCCATGAACTCTACCGGTTTCGGTCATAACGCTGGTAGGTGGGTAGTTCGCAGACCGGTACCGGCTCCCACCCAGAATGAGTTTTAACGACTGAATGGGTAGGTGTAAGACCACTACACAGACTTCTCTCTCACTAATCACTAGAGTAGAGTAGAGTAGAGTAGAGTAGAGTAGAGTAGAGTAGAGTAGATGTTTAACGACACCCCAGCACTCACTAATCACTAACAACTAACCTGACTGATCTTGAAAGACAGCCCAGATAGCTGAGGTGTGTACCCAGGGCAGCGTGCTTGGACCTTAGTTGGATGTAAGAACAAAAATAAGTTGGAATGAATGAATGAATGAATTCAACCATTTGACACGTACTTAAAGCCATTGCCAGTTCAGACATGACAACCCATGGGAGACTCGTAGCACTGACATGACAACCCAGGGGAGAGTGACAGTTCAGAACCTTCATTACTACGAGTCTCCCCTGGGTTGTCATGCCACGATCTGAACAGATCAGGCCCTTTTAAGGGCAACCTAGAGAGACAACTCAACGCCATCTAGGTCCACTTTACGAGCTACTCTCGGCATACTAATCTTCCAAAACTATACGTAGCTCCCTATCTTTAATTTTTGGCTTAATCCTACAGGACTTTCCCAATTCCATAGCACCATACCACCCCCACCCCCACCCCGACTGTTACCGGCCCCGGTCTGACTGCTGGTGCTACTTTGCACCAGCCAGTGAAAGGGGTCCCCACTCCAACCCACCCCATCCCTTTCCTGTCCTGGACATAGGAGCCGGCCGAGGCCGGCATCTGTACCCAGGACAGGTGTACGCTACAACAGCTTATTCTGACCTGACCTGACCTCAGACACTTCTATCTTAGGCACCTTCTCCTAATTTCTTCACGGATATGTCCAAGACAGATTTCCATGAACTTCGAATCAACTACACATTTGTGTATGGGATAACACTTAACTGGGAGGTTGGAATGGAAGGAATTTACCCCAATTTACAGATAACATTCCGGTCTTTGTTCTGAAAATGCTGCCCTGTTCTAAACGCATTTACGTCTTGAGAATGCAGTTAGTGGTAGGAGAGGATTCCAAGAGTGTTATCCACTCAATGGTGTTTCCAAAAATCGTTACTAGAAGTGACACCGTATTAACGTACCTTTAGAATGTACAACAGTGGAATTTCAAACTGAGTGCACCACAAACAATGCAATTACTGATTTTAAAGGTCAAGGAGTCCAAGTTCTTTGTAATTAGATAAAAAAAGAAGCCCAAAACAAAATAAAAACAAACAAAACCCCTAACAACAAGGTTCAAAGAAATAAAGCATGAACGAAAGAAATGAAAAAAGCGCACACAAAGCACGCCCACCTCCAGCAATAACAAAAGGAAGGAAGGAAGGAAGGAATAAAAAATAACAACCATAGAAACCCACCGCATAATAACACAGAAAAAAAAGCACTTCAAGAAACGGAAACAAAATGACAAACGATCACTACACATATATACACTTCTGTGTGTATATAAAGCAAAATAATGATGATGACGATGATGATGATGATGTTGATGTTGATGATGAAGAAGAAGAGGAAGAAAAGATGATGATGATGATGATGATGATGGTGGCGATGACGATGACGATGGTGATGGTAATGATAATGAAGATGATGAAGATGAGGGTTTTTTGTGTGAAAGGGCGAATGTAACCCAGTGGTAAAGCACTTGCTTGATGCGCGATCGGTCTGGGATCGACCCCGGTCGGTGGGCTCATTGGGCTATTTCTTGTTCCAGCCAGTACACCTCGACTGATATATCAAAGGCCGTGGTATGTGCTATCCTGTCTGTAGGATGGTGCATAGATCCCTCTGACTAAATGTCAAAATTATCAAATGTTGAACATCCAATAACCGATGACTAATAAATCAGTGTGCTCTAGTGGTGTTGTTAAACAAAACAAACTTTTTTATATTAAGGGGTGGGGATAGTACTTATATCCATGGTGTGTATATATATATGTAGATTGAGACATGTGCATGTATTAGTTATATCTACATATGTTACTATTGTCGTCTATGGGATTTGATTTGGGGGTATGCACCCTTTAATCAATAAGAAAAAACAAAACACAACATGTAGTTACTTATCTACAACAACCTTCATGTTGTTCTAAAGTAGTAAGCCAGACTTTCACTCGACGGATCCTACAACCTTCAAATTGATCTAGATCGATCCAAAGTCCCAGAGCTGTTAGGCTCAGTCAGGAAATGTTGTATCATAGGTTTGAAATTAGAACAAAAACACAACTAATTGGGTTGGCTGAAAATGGTACGTCTCTTGGGAATTTGCGGCTTAGAATAACACATATACAAATCGGTCGCCAAGCCCTATCGGTAGTAAGAAAAATGGCATTGCAGGTGGCGATTTTTTACAATGTGGAATACGCGCGAATTCATTAAATGAACAATCCCGAGTTTGTAGCCTTTGAACTAGACAAGGCATTTATCTACTTATACCGGCCTCGGTGGAGTCGTGTTTAAACCATCGAACATAAGGCTGGTAGGTACAGGGTTCGCAGCCCGGTACCGGCTCCCACCCAGAGTGAGTTTTTAAGGGTTCAATGGGTAGGTGTAAGGCCACTACACCCTCGTCTGTCTCACTAACCACTAACGATTAAGATATAACCCACTGTCCTGGACAGACAGCCCAGTTAGCTGAGGTATGCCCAGGACAGCGTGCTTGAACCTTAATTGGATATACGCACGAAAATAAGTTGAAATGAAATGAAATGATCTACTTATATGTAATACATCTGGGTAATAAAAGCTACAAAAAAATCTGAAATAAAACGTATTGTGTCAATAACTACATTATGAATTCCTTTTGACTTTTGGTTATTTCAAATTTTGTTTGGCGGTTGGAAAACAAATTAAATAATTTACGATATTATTGCAGGGGACAATCCATTTGGAGATGTTGCAAACATTAGGATGACCAAATATGCATGCCCATGGGATATTATATAGAAATACTCATACTGAAGACAATAAAACAAGTGCATGTGCACGTACACGTTCACGTATACGAATGCCTCTGTTGGTGTCTGTTCCAAACAGTGCACCACGACTGGCATATTAGAGGCCATGGTGTATGCTATCCTGTCTGTGAGATGGGTGCATATAAAATATTCCTTGCTACTAATGGAAAAATGTTGTGGGATTCGTCTCTAAGACTATATGTCTAATTATACCAAATGTTTGACATCCAATAGTCGATAATTAATAAATCAATGTGCTCAAGTGGTGTCGTTAAACAAAACAAACTTAAAAAAAAAACTGTTTGTCTGTCTGTCTATCTGTCTATAGATAGTTATATAGATGGTAGGTAGGTAGGTAAGTAGGTAGGTAGGTAGGTAGGTAGGTAGGTAGGTAGGTAGGTAGGTAGGTAGGTAGGTAGATAAGTAGGTAGATATAAATAGACAGGTAGGTAAATATAGATAAAGAGTTGAAAATGTTGGCTTGTTGAACGCTCAACGATTTCGTAGGTGGTTATACACCCAGACATCAATTTCACATAAACAAACAAAAAATACTATTTCAAGCAAACAAAAAAAATCAAAAAATCAAAAATTATTAAAAGAAATAATCAACGTTTTAGACACAAATACCTCACATTGTGTTGTGAGGGGACGCCAAGTACACTGTACCTTAAATTAGTATTATTAATTAGATTTTTTTTACACGGACCTAATTACTGTAACACCGGACGAGGAATAACCCGGCTAGAAATAGAGCAGATTAACAGTATAGTACTCACGAGCTGCCATTGTCCATCGCATCCTACCTGACGTAGCTCTGTTATTGTAACCCCACCTGGGAACAAACTAGATCAACACACCTTAATCTTACCACTTCTTAACGCCATACATAATATATATAGATATATATAGTACATTTGTTACTATTGTGTAACTTTGACGATCTACGCACGGAAAGCACGAGGATATAAGGAAAATCATGGCGAAAGTAGAAAATCGATAGTGCGATATTAATGATGCTAATTAAAAACATGGATAAACAGCTTGAAACCAACACCAGTTTTTGTTTTCACAATAAGCATATAACAGGCGAAATAATAAAGTAAAGTTTGTTTTATTTAACGACGCCGCTATAGCACATTGATTTTTTTATCTTATCATCGGCTATTGGATGTCAAACATATGGTCATTCTGATACTGTTTTTAGAGAAAACCCGCTGTCGCCACATAGGCTACTCTTTTTACGACAGGCAGCAAGGGATCTTTTATTTGCGCTTCCCACAGGCAGGGTAGCACAAACCATGGCCTTTGTTGAACCAGTTATGGGTCACTGGTCGGTGCAAGTGGTTTACACCTACCCATTGAGCCTTGCGGAGCACTCACTCAGGGTTTGGAGTCGGTATCTGGATTAAAAATCCCATGCCTCGACTGGGATCCGAACCCAGTACCTACCAGCCTGTAGACCGATGGCCTGCCACGACGCCACCGAGGCCGGTAGGCGAAATAATAATGCCGTGACAACATCACGTCTGTACAGTGTGTATTTCGGTTTTGTGCCATTACAAAGTCACTTTGAAAGTGGGATTGACACTGTGCATTGATTTTGTAAGTTCTAGCTTTTTTTTTTTAACGAAATGAAACAGAACACCACCACAACTAGCTTTTGTTTAACGACACCACTAGAGCACATTGATTTATTAATCATCGGTTATTGGAAGGAAGGAAGGAAATGATTTATTTAACGACGCACTCAACACATTTTATTTACGGTTATATGGCGTCAGACATGGTTAAGGACCACACAGATATTGAGAGAGGAAACCCGCTGTCGCCACTTCATGGGCTACTCTTTTCGATTAGTAGCAAGGGATCTTTTATATGCACCATCTCACAGACAGGATAGTACATACCACGGCCTTTGTTACACCAGTTGTGGAGCACTGGCTGGAACGAGAAATAGCCCAATGGATCCGCCGACGGGGATCGATCCTAGACCGACCGCGCATCAAGCGAACGCTTTACCACTGGGCTACGTCCCGCCCTCGGCTATTGGATCTCAACCCGTTGAAAAGTTAAAGTTTGTTTTGTTTAACGAGCACATTGATTTATAGATTGGACGCGGCGCGTGCGTGCGGTCAGACTGTTTCGTCTGGTGCGTCTGCAGCTTGCGTTTTGGACATGTAAACCATGTTCGATTATTTCGTTGCGCCTGGCTGACACGCGTCACACGATTCCAGTTTAGACGCTCTCATTGAAACGTAATGTTTTTCGATTTTTTTTAAAAGCTGGACCGCATGCACGCGCCGAATTCGGTCTAAATGAGCCTTGACCCATTGGCTATTAGACGTAAAACAATAGGTAATTTTTACATAGAGAGGAAACACGCTACATTTTTTTCTATTAGTAGCAAGTGCTCTTTTAAATACACCATCCCACAGACAGAATAATTGATATCACGGCTTTTGATATAACAGTCGTGTTGCACTGACTGAAGCGAGAAATAACCCAATGGGCCCACCGACAGGGATCAATCCTAGACCGACAGCGCATCAAGCTACTGACAATCTTATCACAGAAAGTCACGTTACGACCATAACGATAATGGTTTAGCAACAACGTACCGGCCACGACTGTTTATGGAACCATGTAGCTCAGTACTTAATATAGAAGTTTGTATATGTATATGTATATGTATATGTATATTTATATTTATAATATGTATATATTTTTATATATATATATATATATATATATATATATATATATATATATATATGACTGAAATGACTGAAAATTGTTAACTGAAATGACTGAAAATTCCAGGCATTTCACGAAATGACTGAATATCATGGCCAGCCATTACACAAAATGACTAAAGTGCTATCTATAATACCACACCACTCAAGTCCTAATGTAACGCTTTAGTTAAACTCAAATCAAATCATTTTAGAAGTTGTACATGAAGATGAAGTTGAATGTTACCAAGTAGTCCGTGTCAAATCATTAAAGTAACATATTGGTATAGAAAGGTCACTTTGATAGCAGATAGTATCCATGTCTGCTCTTTGTTCCACTATCAGCTGCTGCTGTTTTAAGATCTTCTAGCATTGTGAAATATGCATCTTTTGGAATTAACACTTTTCTACAAACTTCATACTTTGGATGCGAACCCTGTACCTACCAGCCTTTAGTTGATGGTAGAAACATGTTTAGTTTTATAGAGATGAAAGTCATATGGTACTGTAATCACAGATTTGTACTAAAGGATCAGAAGAAGCCACTGAAAGTAGCCATGTCTTAATCCATTTGCTTATATAAACACAAAGCAAGGCTAAGTTTGAGAATAAACCAGCAAACCATTACAACTGATCAGGGATGAAAAGAAGCTCCTAGACAACAAGACATCAATAATATAGCAGATTCTGTGTTGTTTGTTTAAGAATAAACCAGAGAACCATTAATTACCAGAACCATTTGTTAGTAATATTGAAGTGGTATTAAGCATATTTTCTATAAGATTCTTTAATCTGAAACTATAGCAAAAGTTGAATAATAATTAATATTAATATTAATATTAAGTAGTATTTTAAATCGTGTAATCAATATACTTATCTTTGTTTGTTCTTAAAATGTGATTTTATCAATATTTAAGACCAAAAGCCTGTATACAAGTGTCAACAATAAGACTTGAATCACTTTAGTCATTTTGCGTAATGGCTGGCACTTTTCGAAATGACTGATTTGTTTTGACATTACGCGTAATGACTGGTTTCACAAATTGACTGAAACATATATACTATTATCCTGTTCAATTATTTAGACCCAAAGTTGTTTGCAAATGTTACGTTTATTTCCTATTCGATATTTGTTTTCTTTTCATTTACAAGAAAACAAACCCAAACCCCGACAGGTTTTATATACAAATCATCATATAAAATGCACGAAGTTGACTCAATTCCACTTTTTAAAAATCTCTGTGTCTTTTGAATGCACGTTATTTCTCCTATAAATAACTAAGGTCATTTGCATATCAAAAGCATCATTCTATAGTGCGTTTCAAACTAATGTTCGGTTCTATCGTCCTATCCGCACAAATCGTAGTATGACCTATATTTAAGAAAATATCTGTAAACGTGAAGCAGGCGCGGATTCAGGTGGGGAGTTCAAATGACAAAACCTCAGTTTGAAAAAAAAATATGTATCAAATATTATAATTATATTGTGGAATACACAAGCGCGCGCGCTGAAGGGAGAGACAGACACAGAGAGAGAGAGAGAGAGAGAGAGAGAGAGAGAGAGAGAGAGAGAGAGAGAGAGAGAGAGAGAGAGAGAGAGAGAGAGAGAGAGAGGTCATTTATGTAACGACGCACTCAACATATTTTAATCTATGGTTATATGGTTATAGGGAGAGAGAGAGAGAGAAGAATATGGTATGCATGCGATTGGTGGAGGTGTGACCCTCTGCACAACCCCAACCCCACTTAAGGCTTCTTTTGTATATGGAGCGGGACGTAGCTCAGAGGTAAAGCGTTCGCTCATGGTAGGTCGACTGATCGATCCCACATGGTGGACCCATTGGGTTGTGTCTAGTTCCAGCCTGTGCACCACAACTGATGTATAAAGGCTGTGGTATATGCTATCCTGTCTATGGGATGGTGCATATAAAACGTCCCTTATTGTTTATCAAAACTGCTTATCGGAAACAGTAGCCCATGTGGCGGTAGCGAGTTTCTTTCTCACTGTCATAATGCTCCTTAACCGTTTTGTCTGACGCCACATAAACGTATATCAAATGCGTTGAGTGTGTCGTTAAATAAACATTTCTCTCGTATGTATGTGTAGTTTATATGCATTTCTAGTCCATTAGTTTATAGGTTGTTAGGTTGTTTGATAGTGAATGATATGGAAATAAATTGTTTTTGGTGTTAAAGAGTTCATGCATACATTAAAGTAATACTCCTGATGGGTATGGAGAAATAACTTAATCAGTCGATGAACTCATTTCTTCATCACAATCTTCGTTAAGGGGGACTATCACAGGGGGTATTTTATTTCTTATAAAACTATTTTGTTTTCTAAAATCTTCTTCGATCTTTATTACATGTTTAACTGCGTCAGAGAAGTGTGTAGGTGTGACAGAGTTCAATGCATGTGCAAGTTCTCTCCGCACCGTGGCCATTTTACCATCATTATGACGAGCTATGTGCCCTTTGACTTGACTCCAGATCAGTTCTATCGGATTGAGTTCAGAATGTCTTGGCGGCAGTCTTAGACACAAGTGCCCATGGCGTTCAGCAATATCATCAGTAACAAATTGCTTTGCACATTTGTTACTTTTCACAAGTTCATAAAGAACTGGCTTTGTCATGTTACTCTCAAAAGGTATATTTTTGTTTCGTAGCCACGACTGAATTTCTTCCTTTTTAGCGTTTAGTGCAGGACATCGTGTAATCTCAGTTAATTTGTTGTGGTAGCTTGCGTTATCCGTGACGATAACAGAAGGTTCTGGTAGAGAAGGCATAAGTTGTTCTTCAAACCATTTGATGAAATTTTCATGATTCATCTCACCATGATAGTCTCCGTCTGTTTTTTTAGCCTCAAAGATCAATTCACAGCCATCTATCAATCAATATTTATCACAGCCAGCATGACAAATAATAAGTCTTTTTCCCTTCCCAGTCACAAAACAGAGTTTAGGAACTCAATCAGCAGCGTCTGATTTCGGCAGGTGATTGGCGGTACTTGTGCCCGGGTGGATATCTGTCCAGTGGTGGGATGTTGTGTGGTTGACATTCACCCAGGTCTCATCTTGATACACTATTAAATACCCCTGTTCTCGTAAACTGGATATTTCATGGAGATAGAGCAGTCTCCTGTCTGATATACTGGCGTCCTCAAAAATCACTTTTCCGGTTGTAGACATACGTTGGTATTTAAAATCGAGGTCATGGAGTGTTCTTCGTAAAGTTGATATGGATATGTTGATTCCGCATTCCTCCCTTAAAGCCACGTTAATCTTATGTAATGTAGTTAATTCACCCTCTCTATAAAATCTGTATACTCGTCGTCTAATAACATCTTTATCAAATAAATCGATGAGTTTTCGGTCGCGTTTTTTAACAGTTATTTCTGTGCTTGGATTCGTAGAGCTTAGATTTTTCACAGTTCTTTTTACTGTTGAAACCGAAACTTTAAGTGCAGCGGCAACTCGATCGACAATTCGATAAGAAGCATACCTAGGTCTACCTTCAAAATAATCGAAAACGTTCTTAATACACGATTTTACATCAACTGAAGTGTTTCTCGATTTACCCATATTTTTCCTCAAATAACAATAACAAGAATATCGACTAATACATTTTTAATGAATTTATATACCCTACCTAACTTGTATTTTACGTGGTTTACACATTGCTACATCGAAATAATGATGTTATTCACCAAGCAATGCTATCGTATTTTGAACATTCAGGGCTGTGTTTGCGGGATGAAAAAGTGGTTGAACCCATACGAGTCCGAACAATAGCCCTTTGGTTTTTCGCATTACAAATGTAACACCCAACACCCAAACCCCAGCCCCTAGCACCACCCTAAATACTATATATATATATATATATATATATATATATATATATATATATATATATATATATATATATATATATATATATATATATATATATATATATATATATACGTATGAGTTCCCAATTTAGAGGCAAATTAAATAACATTTTTATTATTATTTGATGTTGGTGGCCTTTGACATTTTATCCCCCCCCCCCCCCCCCGGTCTTCTGGGTCCGGCCCTGCATTAAATTTATTTATAAATTTGGAAAGCACATTCCTGCGGTGTGTGAGGTGATTTGTGTTTATTACTGTGCTACACCTCAGTTGTGTTAGGTTAGGTATGGTATGCTAATATATAATTGATATAATAAAATAAAAATACATAATACATTAGCTAAATTTATTAAATATAATGCACCTACAAAAAAGGGGGACATGTTCTGTTTGTTTACATCTATGTTTAACGGAAAGATTAGACAATGCTGTTACACACTGCAAAACAATAATAACCTTGATTTAGTGAAACAAGCTATAATGGCCTTCACGTAGCCTCAGATCCCAATGTTTTGATATGCAAATGACCTTAGTTATTTATAGGCGAAATAACGTGCATTCAAAAGACACAGAGATTTTTAAAAAGTGGAATTAAGTCAACTTCGTGCATTTTATATGATGATTTGTATATAAAACCTGTCGGGGTTTGGGTTTGTTTTCATGTAAATGCAAAGAAAACAAATATCGAATAGGAAATAAACGTAACATTTGCAAAACACTTTGGGTCTAAATAATTGAACAGGATAATAGTAGTATGCCAGAGTTGCAGGAGTTGTCATTCTTGGAAATGCTCTAACGAATTTGTAAAATAGAAATGTTTTACTTTCCTAAATATAGCTTCAGACTTCAGTGGATATACCCATTAGGGTTTTTTCTCCTCTCCGGTGATTACAGGAAAATCATAAATTAAGTGCATGTTAGTTAGTTGATATATATTTTTTTTCCACACAGAAAAACTAAATATTGATATCCAGTCAGTACGGATGTTTTCTTCTAGAGAAACAGACGATTTGTAACTCAAGAGTTGTCTCTCTTAGATCAGGCTATCACCTCAGAAATAATCTATTTACACCTTTGTTTTAAACACGCTTGTTGGGGTTAAATGCCAACCGACTGTTGAGACAGTCTGTTTTGAACACTGAAACAGTGTGGTGAACCAAGGATGTCCTATTTGGATTTGAGATGGGTGTGAACGTAGCGCAATAGGATATACTAGTATGTGCAAGTTAAGTCCCTTTATCGGTTTCACTTTAGATAACAGTATAAAACTATTTTTAAAGTGTTCGTTGGATGTTGTTTTGTTAGTTTGTTAAATGATAGTTACATCCCATATTAACCTTCACCCAATAAATCCAATAAAACATTTACAAAATGTTAAATCCCGCTGTAGAGTAGACCTTCATAAGAGATGTGGGAGGTTAAAATGTGAATCCAGAACAGGGATGGAGGATTCATTTTCAAAACATTAACATAGGAAGTGCGTCTTAAAGTAACACTGGGCAATTGACTCGATGGAAAATAAATACGTAATTTTCGTTTTCATTAATTTAGTATGCAAACTACATGCGATTAAGAGTCATAACCATTGATTTTTATTGACGAAAAAATATTTTTGGTATTAAGTACATCAGATTGGTGATGTCACTTTCGTAAATGAATGTTACAGTTTTTATTACGTTGGTGATGAAATTTTCTAACGAGTGGCCATGTTTTCTAAAATTCATGATAAGAATTTGACGGAAGTGTCAACGTTTGCATTAAAAATTACGCATTTAAGTTTCGCGTTTAAGTTTCGCGTTTAAGTCAGTTTAAGTGGTTTATAGTTGCACATATGAATGTCATCACAGTGCACTGAATTAGTTCTGCTCAGAATTCTTATTTTACACTTCGCTTTTTTTTGTGTTTTTTTAAATGTGTCACCACTGTCTATGCGTTCTAGAAGGAAAGAAATATTTTCTTGATTGGTGGTAACACTATTTTGAAGTGTGATAACACTTTCCGAGTGGTGGAGACACCCAGTAAATTGGCGATGACACTTTTCATTGTGCTGCAACACTTTGTATAGCTTCATAGTCATGGGATACAGATTGATGATTACACTTTCCAGCGTTATATCATTTAGTTACTCAGATTGTTGTGACTTTCAGAACTAGTTGTGATATACTCAGGCGCGGGTGCAGAGGAGGTGTTTTAGGGGTGAAAACGGGAAGGACATGTTTTATTTAACGACGCACTCAACACATTTTATTTTCGGTTGTATGGCGTTGGAAGGGGTGGAAACCGTATCTCCACTCCATGCGAATTTTCTTTTCTTTCTTTAAAATCTATTTCCGTGGAAGCATGACCCGACCACCCTAAAACTTCGCTTGCCACAGTCTAGAGTTCCCCGTACAATTTCGTGTACACGATCTTTTTTTTGGGGGGGAGGTGGGGTGGGGGTGGGTTGGACTTTTTTCCTACAATCGTGATATATCATTACCCGCGCAAGAACAAATTTGTGCTTTAAAAATACAAGACTGTGCAAGAAAATGTAAACATAAGACGAAACCATAACTTTCGATATAACAGAATGAATTACATATTCTTAAACCACACTTCTGACGTCATACTATTGTTCTAGCTGTATATTACAATTTAACGAACCTACATGCATTATCTAGGATAGTTTAATAATGATTATCTTTTATATTTTAATATACATTTTATACCTTAGGCCCTTGTAGACTATTTTTGAAGAACCGACAGTTAACATGTATTTACCATCACTGGTACTACGTTTTGTGCAAAGAGCGAAGTTCTTGACCCTATTAGGCCTATCGAAAACAGGACGCTAAAGGTTGAAACAGGTTTAACATGATTACATTCAAATTAAGCTTCAGACACGTTCGTTGTGAGTAGAAATTCTGACCTAGCCAAAGTGTGTACCCAAAGCAAGAAGGAGACGGAGAGGGGCGTTAATGGCGTGCTATGAACAATTTGGAATACCATTTATTGAAAAAGTCTTAATAAAATGTTAACAGTCGAGAAAAAGAGAGAAAAAACACCCAAAAAAAAACAAATAAAAAAAAAAAGAAGAAAAAAAAGAGAAGAAAAACAAGGTAAGAGAATTGACTGCTCGGACAAAAGAAAATGTATAGTTTGGATCATGTTTACAGGATGTTAAAACACGTATTTTGCTAGCGTACAGTAAAAGTGATATTAATATACACTTGCACACATGACACGCTATTGGAGAGTCGGAAGGACATTGCGTTACAGGTACCCCACCCCCTTAAATTCCGTAATTTTATGCGCCTTTGTTAAGCTTTATACCAATTTTACCCAGATAAACTATCTTCACAAATAAAACCCCCCACAAAAGAAACAAAAACAGGACAATATTGTTCAAGGAAAATAACTGAAATAATTATATTTTGTCATACAATAGCCAGTTATATAACGCTATTATTGCTATAAATTAATTTATTATTGCTCTCGTTTTATCTTCTTTTATGCTGCGAGATTAATCTCTGGCAACGGATACTGGTATCAGGCTTTCAACCAGTGTTTGGTCGTTTATTGTCAGAGCTAATGACAATGGCAGCAATCTTGGCTCCCAGACTGCGAAACCTTAGCGTTGTGTGTCTCTGATTTCCATTAGTGTCAAAAACACCGACCTTAATGCATTTTTACATCATTACACGTACGGCACGATCGACGTCAATCTTTTTTTTGGGGGGGTCCCTGGGTTGTGAAAATGATTAAGTAGGCAGTTTGCTGAACATTCTAGTGTCTCCGTAATGGCTTCTGAACACAAACGGACATTCCTGGCGGCCTGAAAGAAGATGGCACACAGAAAGTCGCTGCATGATTTTGAAAGGTAAGGCGTGCGTGTATACGTATATGTGCTTCGTTACCGTTTTTATTAATACGAAATGGTGTTTAAAAAAAAGCTGGTGATGTTCGCTATGTGTTTTCGTGATCATGTTCGTGATCATGTTCGTGATATTGTGATGTTGGTTGGGTTTGCGTTTATGGCCTTTGGCTGTATGTCACCTTATCTCTTATTGGTTTATAGATTGCGTTAAGAGAGCGCGTTTTAAACACGAATCCTTTTATATACTTGACTTTTGTAGCATATCTTAAAAAAAAAACCCACAAAAAGTTCCACAAAAACAACAACTGAGCTTTTATTAAAGGGACAGACACGTGAAAATTAACGCTAAGTTTAGTTAATCTACAAACCTGTAACACATTTGGATAAAGTTGCAAGTGAGTGAAACATGAGTCTGCGACTTTGAAATGGTGAAATACCCTATAAAAATAGACTAAAACTCTACTCCATAACTGATACTTCTCAGACGCACGTGCATTTTTTTTAAATGTGACAAATGCATTTCACTTCAAATGTACGGAAATTGATAATCTAATCCATAAAATCTAAGTAAAGTATGATTTCAGTTATCAAAAACAGCTATAATAGTAAAACATATGCCTCAGTGTTTAAAAACTAGGGTGTGTCCCTTTAAAACAATTTTCTTATTTAACTACATCGATTTCAGCGTATTTACACAGAATAGCCATAAAAGCCAAATAAATCTTACCCAAAATGAAATCGGCAGTAATTTTGTCTTGCTGGTGGAAATGACACCAAACAGGAAAACGGCTATTTTTTTCAATGATTATTTTGTTCCATTAACCTATATATGCCATGGAACTACAGGTGCGACAATGGCTAATTTGTATCATAATTTCATAACGGATGGGAATTGTAACACAGACTCATCGCGCCAAGGCAACAGCTGTACACATATTCCTCTAGTGGCTTGCATGGTACCAAAGGAAGAGGAAGTAGCGTCTGAAATGTTAGCACTATTCGAGATCGAGGGGAAATGAAAAGTGCGTGACGCATGAATAAATGATGACGTCATTATTTATTTATTTTTTGCTTTGCTTCTACTTTTACTTTCTACTCGGTCAAGGTGATAGTGGTTAATCACTGGCGGATTCAGAATTTTGTAAAGGGGCGGGAGGTGGCACATGATTTTAAAAAGAGAAAGCTTCAGTTTGCAAAAGGCTTGAAAAGGACGCGAGATTTGTAAAGAAATTCGGGAGCATTCTGAGCTCCTCGGAAAATGTTCAAACAAAGATGCCCAGAGACGCAGTTTGAAGCCAACTTAGACCGAATATTTCTGTCTCTGTAAAGCTTTATTTCAGGTTTTATTTATATTAATGATTTCTCTATTTTATATTTATATTGTATGTTCAATGTCCTTTACAGCCATTGAACATGATATATATATATCTTTACAGACAGAAATATTCGGTCTAAAGTCAACTTAGTGTTTTATGTTGAATTGGATGATGAATTAAAAAAAAAGTTTCTATAAAGAGCACTACAAATGGGCGGCGGGGTGAGGGGTAGGGTGGGGCTGGGTGTCATAGACCCATGTGATTACCCAATGGATCCACCAAATGTATAATGCTAGTAAATTGCGTTTTTTTCCACGAAGTATTATTATTATTTTATTTTGGGGGGGTATTTACGCTGAATATGTATATAAATATATAAACCCCGTGCAGTCATGTACCAAATGGTTGGATCAAATAAAATAATTAACTACCATCAACAACTACGATCCAGTGGAATAGTTAGTTAAAATCGCAAATATCATGTATATTAATTTGCAACGTATTGTTTTAAATGACTGCATTACTTTGTTACTTTGTACTTACAAATGCGTATGTTATAGACGGGTTCGAGTGAGAGGTGGGTGGTGTGGGTTAGGCATGCTCTAGCTGTCATGAAATGAAATTTCCAGCCTTGTACAAGTAAAATGCCATGATGCTGACGAGGAGGAGGAGGAGGAAATGGAAAGGGAACTGGATGAATGTTTAACGACACGCCAGCACAAAAATACACATTTGGAGTTCGACCCAAGAAATCCCACCTCTGCAAACACACCTCATTCTGATAATGAAAGTAGACTCCACAATGAAATCGGCTTCCCTTTGAATAGTCTAAGTAAAACAACAACAACAACAAAGACAACAACAAAGACAACAACAGCACCTCCACCATAAACAGCATCAACAACAACAGCAGTTACACACGAAACAAAACTATAAAAGCTCAGTGGGTTCAGGTAAGTGTGCAGGAATTTTAGCAGGGGGAAGGGGGGGGGGGGTGTGTGTGTCTAGACTGTCGAGAGCGATGTTTAAGGTCTCATTACACAGATCACTTCCGGGTGAGAGTTCACTGATCACGGTCCACTATAGTTCATAGTTGTGACGCAAGATATGGTTCACATATTCACTTCTAGGAAATGGTGACGAATTAAAACAATATGTATGTTTAATGGTTAGTCTTCTGGCTGTATTTTGCCCATGCTAATTTGTAACATTGTGCATTGACATTTTGGGATGTATAGCGCAAGAGACAGCCGGAGTGAATCGGTTAATGAACCACCTGTTCGAACCGGTACTGCAGCCAGATGCGGTCATATTGCAAAAAAACTGAGACGGAAATGTTCTCAATTTTGGAGTAAAAATAAATGCTTATATAATATATGTTCGCAATGGTGTATGTTGTTAGTGCCAACGAGAACCCGTTCTATTGGCAATCTTCATTTGAATTTGGGCAATTTAACATGGGTTTCAATGGCAGATGACATCTGTTTAGTGAGACCATAATGTAAAACATGAAATTACTGTTTATCCCCAAAAATATAAGTTTAGCAAGCCAAAATGAGAATGTACTAGTGTAGCATCCTTATAAAAGGCTTATGGGGGCCCTCTTTGGGTAAATATTGCAAACATGTCAATTTTATTTATTTTTATTATTTTATTATTATTATTTTTAGGAGGGTGTGTGTGTGTGTCAAAATGTATATGCTAGTGTTCTTACATGTAATATACAAATTGAATTGATCTGAGTGTCTAACATTGAGTTTCTCACTGTAAAAGGTCAAAATTCAAGGTCACAAGGTCAATATCCAAATTCACCTTAATTTCTGTGATTTTGTGCATAATGAATGTTTTCGAATGTACAGTCATAGTGACAAACAGTTTTGATGGTATTGTGAATATATAACATAGTATTCTACTATAGAAGTAGAATTTGCATCTGCCATTAATAATGTGTGGATCTTCACGCTGAAATATACAGAAAAAAACAGGATTTCAACACTTCACTATGAAATAATTGTTGCCTATAGCAACCATTCATGAAAACTAATATTTTTAATGAACTAACTAGATAATTAGCTTCCTTGTATGTTCCGTATATCAGAACTACCAAAAGGGTCATACATTACCATGTAGTGGCTGTTTGTTTGATGGCCATCTATTATGTCGATGACTGTGACGGAACATGCTCTTAATTCTTTTCGCCTGTGGCGATATTAATTGTTTTGCAGTTCCAATATGCACTTAGACCAGGTGTGGAGGCCATGTGGCCTGTAGTTACGTAATCCCTCCGCGAGTGCGGTTTTTACGACCGACTAGGCGACAGTGAGTCTGGCCATCTAAGAGAAAAATACCGCTTGGTCGCTGTGGAAATATACACATCATAAGATTCGGTTCCGCGTACTGTCTCCGGACCAGTCTGGGGTTTTATAATAAATAGCTAGGGTTTTAGAGATATCAGGGAGAAACATATTGGACGGCTCCGGGGAACGTTAGTCCGACTGGACTGGTAAATATTTTATTTCTGCTCTGTTGTATAACCTTGATGTGATTGATGTGACTTTAAATATTTTAATACTGTATTATACCAATATTATTTAGACAGTGTTTCCGGTAAACTGACGAAGTAAATTGTAGGCTCACTGTTCTAAAATTATTAAAGCTTAGCCAGTCATCCTAGAGGACCCAGGTAAACTGTAGGTTATTGTCTTTATTGTGATAGGTACCAGTATTAAGTCTGTATTACAAGGTTACTGAATGAGTAGTTAAGGGTTAATTAAAAATTAACCAGTTAGGAATAGAGTTGTAATTCCTTTATTAATTAAGTTCCCCTGGAAGCGTTTCTCAATGATCACACGTGTGGGTGTTGTGTCACGGTGAAGTGATTAGAAGATTGTGTAAACTAGACACCTAGAGATTAACTAATTAAGTGATCAGTTCTGGGTTGTTATTATTTGTTGTTGTTAATTAACTACTGCGGCAGTTACATTTGTCAGCGTAGTATTAATACAGATTCCAAAGTGTATTGTGTTTTGTTGTGTTTTCTAGTGAACTAAACGTGCTATATTATATATACTTTATATAAGATCTTATCTCTGATCATACCTAGACGAGCCACTCGGGTTTTGAACTGCCCGATACAGAGAGATCTAATAGATATACAGTTAGGACAGATATTTGGATAATCGTGTTTTATTCAGTTACGGGTATTATAGGATCCCCGTGACAATGACCAAGAAGTAACAGTGTGATATGGAGTTTTATTGGATGGTATGGTGCATCTATCTTTTGGTGTATTGGTTAGAGTTCACAAGTTACACTGGTCTAGTATGGCTTTTCATGGTGTAAATGACTCAAATTATCAAATTGACTTCAAACCAAGTTTGACAAAATCTGTTAATAAACTTTAAGATCTCACTACACAGATCACTTCCGGGTGAGAGTTCATTCATCACTGTCCACTATAGTTCCTAATTGTGACACAAGTTATGGTTCATATATTCACTTCTAGGAAATGGTGAAGAATTAAAACAATATGTATGTTTAATGGTTAGCCTTCTGGCTGTATTTTGCCCATGCTAATTGTAATATTGTGCATTGACCTTTTGGGACATGGATGTTCAGCGCAAGAGACAGCCGAAGTGAATCGGTTAAGGAACCACCTGTTCGGATATGTACTACAGCCAGATGTGGTCCTATAGCAAAACACTGAGACGGAAATCTTCTCAATTTTGGAGTGAAAATAAATGCTTATAAAATGTATGTTCGCAAATGTGTATGTTGTTAGTGCCAACGAGAACCTGTTCTATTGGCAATCTTCATTTGAATTTGGGCAATTTAACATGGGTTTCAATGGCAGATGACATCTGTGTAGTGAGACCTAAAGGGGAATGGAGTCATGTCCGGAAAATATATATTTAAAACCCCCAAATGCTTGATTAGGAGGGAGTTTCGACCCTCGAAACATTCTACCTGAAAACAAGCCTTGGGTTTTGAATGTGCGCGTGTACCTGTTTGTGTGTGTGTGTGTGTATAGATTTTTTTAAAGTTCTTCGCATGAAAAAACAAAACAACTTTAGTGATGAAATGTACTGTGTCATTATGAGAACAACACCCTTTTAAATATTTCTAGTGACGCACACACTAAGCATCTAATCGTATAACGATATTTTAAACCAGGAACGGGATGTCATAAATGGTTCACAAATGTTCACCCTGTTACTGGATGTCCATTAGTTGATTAGTTCACAAAAATACTTACTTTTATGTGCTAAATAAAAGACACATTTGCCAGCCCTTAAATAAAGAATAAACATATAGTGAATTTAAATGTTATCCAATACTGAAATTATTTAGGTCCACGGAACTAAAAGGGAAGTAATTCTATATCGCCTCGATAATGAACCATATTCAGTTATATATACAAACAAATGAAGAACCTGATTAATTGAAATATTACAAATTTGTCTAAACTAAACATTACTAATGTTTCCTTTTACTTACTTGGCTTTATTTACTTGGCTTTACCTTTCCATATTATTATGAGCTTAGTATTGTCATGACGTCATAAACGTTACCAAATTACGTTTACACATCTCCGTGTTTGTATCGTCCTGTTACTAGGTCATTGTGTTACAAAACACAGACTACTAGTATTAATTTTCTTTTGGAATTTGGCTGTGTGAAGCGGCAAGCTCTGAAGTAGATGATTTGTTATTATGTTTAAAAGAAAACATGGTACTGGTATAACAAAGATTTCGTTTAACATTGTAGACGCAGTGTAGACAAATAGCCGTAATAAAACGCGCTAAAGAAACATTAATTTTCTTTTTCAAAGTGCATAAAATATGTATAAGCCGTAATGCCAAATATTGATTATTTTATTATATTAGGTAACATTCGTGAAACTGATATCTCATAGCGTCTAGTCTAGTCCTGCCCCCCCCCTCTCTCTCTCTCTCTCTCTCTCTCTCTCTCTCTCTCTCTCTCTCTCTCTCTCTCTCTCTCTCTCTCTCTCTCTCTCTCTCTCTCTCTCTCTCTCTCTCTCTTACCCTGACACCCAATAGCCAATGCATTTTTCGTGCTGAGGTGTCGTTAAACATCCATTAATTCATTTATTCTCTCACTCTGTCTTTCTCACGCTCTCTGTATTTCTTTCTACACACGCACGCACGCACGCACACACATATCATATAATACAATTGGTCAGCTCTTTTAAAATATGGCCACGTCACTTGCCAATTGCTCATTAAAGATTTTATATGACGAGTTAATGAAAACTGTAATGTATTGTATTTGGCATTAGTAACGCACTACAGCCAGTGCACCACGACTGGTACATCAAAGGCCGTGGTATGTGGTATCATGTCTATGAGATGGTGCATATAAAATGTCCCATGCTGCTAATCGAAAAGAGTAGCCCATGTGAAACGGCAAGTGGCGACAGAGGGTTTCCTCTCTCAATATCTGTATGGACCTTAACCATATGTCTGACGCCATATCACCGTAAATAAAATGTGTTGAGTGCGTCGTTAAATAAAACGTTTCCTTCCTAGTAAAGCATTACACAGGAGGCTGAGATGCTATATAGTTACTTCATTTTATTTGACAACACCATTAGAACACACTGGTTAATTAATAATCGGTTATTGGATGTCAAACATTTGGTAATTCTAACACGTAGGTTTTTTCTTAGGAAACCTTTTTTTTACTTTCCATTAGTATTAAGAACTTTTATATAATATTATGCACTTTCCCCACAGACAGGACCACACATACCATGACCTTTGATATTCGTTAGACACTAGTGGGGACTGTGAAAAAACCCGCAAGCGAGAGCTCTACCGACTTGGCTAATTCCGGCCCCGTTTGATTTCAACCCGTGACCTAAAGACCACAGTGTTTTCCATAGAAGTGTGGAAAAGTTCGCCATTGGGCCCTCATTTGGTACATTGGTTGCATTCCTATAGTGCATTTGCTTCCTGACAAACACTTGAGGCTTAAGGTTGCAGTATACCAAAGAATGAAGTATTTACGTAGTTAAAACAGCTGTGGCTCAGGGGCCTATTTCACAAAACATCGTAACTTTACGTCTGCGACTAACAGTTATACCAGTCATACATTTACACGTGTTTGGCATCTATTTCACGAAGAAATTTACATCATGACGGAAGATGGAGCATTTTAAGAGGAAAAAAAATGAAATACGTGTACTTTGAACTGTATTTGTTGTACTATAGTAGTAACAGAAATTGTGGTTTAGTCGTAGATTTACGTTTACGTGCAAAACTACGCTTACGGTGTTTTGTCAAATTGGGCCCTGATTTTTAAAAATGTGTGACATTGATTATTAGTGCAAATACTATTATCCATTGCCAGTAATTAAATACACTTATTTGTTATACAGTTGTTATGCAGTATACACAAGAGGTTGAAACCAGTGCAGGATACCCCCCCCCCTCAAAAAAAGGAACAAAAAAGGAACCCCCCCCAAAAAAAAAACAAAAAAAAAAAAAACAACCCAACAACAAACGGAATGCGATTTTTAGCAAAACTAAAGGTTGCTAATAAAAACATTCATTAAATGTCTTAAATGGTATGTAGCGCTCCGTATTCTTGCATATAGAGTTAAATTTAATGTGAGATGCTACACGTGTTATTGGTGTACTGCCTGGGTGTGTTGATAGAACTTGATATGCTGTTTATATCAGTGTTATTAGTAACCTAGTTTTTAAACACTAAGACATATGTTTCACTATTAGAGCCGTTTATGATCACTGAAATCAAACATTACTTATATTGCATTCTTTAGATTATCTATTTCCATAGAACCGAAGTGTTTCTGGTTATGATGGTGTTCCTAACACCACGAAATTCATTTTTCATATTTTTAAAAACGCACGTGCGTCCGAGAAGTAAAGGATTATGGAGTCGCGGTTTATTCCATTTTTTAAGGGTATTTCAACTTCGCAGACTCTTGTTTCACTCTGTTGTATCCAAATTTGTTACAGGTTTGTAAATTAATCCAAACTTAGTGTCCATTTTTACGGGTTAAAACTAGGGTCTTGGTGAAAAATATGCCTTAGTGTTTAAAAACTAGGGTCTGTCCCTTTAACATAATTGTCAGTAGGAATTCGTTTGGTGCAATGGAACCTTGACGTTGTTCTAGCGTTATTAGTATAACCCAATTTTGTACTTGGACGTTGTCAAGTAGTTTTATTGCTTGAGGTCATAATATTTATATTAAAAAATTTTGATGGGGTTATTTTCCTTGTGGTTTTCTTTTCACTAATTAAAACATCTCTTCATCTCCTTATGACGGATTTCTATGGTAACATACCCTGCAACTGCAAGTGTCTTTGAAAGAATATGACGTCATGATATGAACGCTGGAAAGTTCTAGTCCTTTTTATCGTATGGACCCTTCGGCTGTTGATATAACTCATGCTAACCCGATCCTTTATCTTTATTATTATTATTATTATTTTTTTTTTTAAAGAAAGAAAAAAAAAAGAAGGAAAAAAAATAAGAAAGAAGGAAGAAAAACTACCATCAACATGTAACATAAATTTGGTTTAAGATAGGCCTATAATTAATGCCCTTGGGAAACTCCTAGTACGGTAGATTTATCAGCATGTTTTCCATTAAGCCACACATATTAAAGTTAAAAAAAGGGGAAATGAAATGTAAACTCAATATCAGTTTGGTATATTTACGTGATGGCATGAACTGATACAAGATTACAAGATCAGTTTCCTAAAAATAGCCAAAGGCTCAGTTCTGTTCAGCTCCAACTAATGCATGAGACCAGGATGATGTTTTAAAATCAAAATTGTTCACACATTATTTTCTTCTCTAATGGATTTGTTTTAGGGGCGGGATTTAGCTCAGGTCAATACAACTGACTGGGTGTTTTTTTCTCGTTCAGTGCACCATAACTTATCAAAAGCCGTGGTATGTGCTTTCCTGTCTGTAGGAAAGTGCATATAAAAGTTCCCTTGCTACATTAGGAAAAATGTAGCGGGTTTCCTCTCATGACTACGAGTCAGAATTACGAAATGTTTGACATCCTTTAAACATCACTTTATATTTTGTTGCAACAAAGTTCTAGTTTTGTTATTCCCTGTCTGAAGAAAATACTTCCTCTTGGTCCCTTCAAAAGGCCTTGATGGCATCAACAACATTATCATCACTGACAAAAACGCGTCTACATAAGTGTGTTTTGGGTTTGTAGACGATATTAGCTAGGTCAGGAGAGTAAGGGGCATGGGGCAGCAGGTCAAAGTCACATTCTGAAACTATAGACACTGCCAATTGTGATGTATGCACAGGTTCATTGTCCTGAAGATAAAGAACCTCTGCTCGGACCTTTCCTAGACGTTTTTCCTTGATCGCAAAAGAGTTAACAATATACTTAACAATATCATTAATAGTTACTCGTCTGCCAGCCATAACCCTGCGATGGACAACCTCAACTTGAGATTCAGATGTGGGATCTTTAGGACGACCTGACCATGGGTCATCTTGTGTGATTGTCCGGCCATCTTGTGTTGCAATCTGATTAAAATTAGCTTTACTGGTCTACCAGTAGATCTAACCAGCACTGCGTGGACTCCCATGTCCAGGTGACATTTCGTCTGTAAATAATAATTTAATTATCGACCAATCATACTTGGCCTTTTATAACGTTATTTGGGAGCGTACAAATTCTAAAACTATCGAGCGAGACTGTTTATGCGGCTACCTTACCGCGGACCATATCAGTACGTACGGGCCGGGTTATGCGACTGCTCAACTGCAATATAATATAACTCCAGGTGTTCAATTTATTGCTTAAAGAACTAAATCAATCTTCTGTTTTGCATATGTCTTAAAGGCATATTGTCATAGACCACTAACCTATTTAATGATCTAACACAGTATTACCTGAACAAAAATAATTTGATTTGTCCCTAAATGTACTTTATTCAACCATCTTCATAACCACCATATTCCATTTATTAATGGCATTTTGTAAAAATAATTGAATTATGGCAATGGTCCATAATTCAAAAATTAAAATTGCCGAGAAGGATGACATGGATTTCACTCCATCATGGTTCAGTTAAGATGATGCGATAGTTAGATTTGGTTTCCAACAATTAATGTAATTTTTATTTATTATCCATTTTTAGAGAAATAAGGTCCTTATATCCGTGACAGTGTGCCTTTAATGCATGTAATGCGAGATCGGTCTGGTGAGATACAAGTTTGTTTTTGTTTTTTGTTTAACAACATAACGACACCATATATATAAAACTATAGTGGTATATTTAGGACACAAAGTTATATTTTCCTTAATTTACAGATCTCGAACTCTCGACTTATTATCTTGATTTCGACTTATTATCTCAAGAAAGTGGATTCTGAGCTTCTTTGGTTATAGGAATGAATCTCCTCATTGGATTATTTTGTGAATGTTTTTTCTCGTCCCAACCAGTGTCCCATGACTGGTATATCCAAGGCCCATCAAAGTGCAGATAAAAGATCCCTTGCTCCTACGGGAAACATTACCTCGTGCTATTGATTTATTATGTCGAGCGCTCAACATTTTAGCTCTCATCATCAAGTATGTCTATCTTTTGCAATTCTCTTTTTGGCTGGCCGCGGACGGGATTTAGCTCAGTCGGTTGAATGCTCGCCTTAGGTGATTGCGTCACAGGATCGAACCACCTTGGTGGATCCATTCAACTGATTGGGTTTCCGTTTTTCAATCAGTGCACGACAAATGGTCAAATGCCGTGGTATTTATTTTCCTGTCTGTGCATATAAAAGATATCTTGCTACTAGTGGAAAAACGTAGCTTATGATCTTGAGCTCTCAACTTATTATCTCAAGCGATCAATGTATTATGTCAAGCGCTCAACATATTAACTCCAGACAACATGCATGTCTTTTTCTTTTGCAATTCTCTTTTTTGGCTGTACAGTACTGATGCAGTTGAGAGCTCAAGATAATAAGTTTAGTGCTGAGATAATAAATCGAACACCCGAGATAATAAGTTAATGACTAAGGATAATAAGTTGAGCACTCGAGATAATAAGTCAAGCACTTGAGATAGCAAATCGAGCACTCGTCAAAAGTTTAACATAATAAGTTTAGCACTCAGGATAATCAGTGAAACGCTTGACATAATATCAATCGAGTGCTCAAGATAATAATGTTGAGCATTTGAAATAATGTCGAGCGCTTGAGGTAATCAGTAATGCACTCAAAATAATAAGTCGAGAGCTCGAGATAATAAGTCAGTGTGCATTCAGAATGCGCAGAAAACAGTCGATCGATGTTTACTTGTAACTTAAACGGACTTTGATGACGTCAAGTTACGAAAATGTAGATATGAAAATACACGTTTCGGCGCGCAAATAATGTTAATGTTGAGATCTCCACTTTTTATATTGATGCTGAGGGCTGAACATATTATCTTGAGCTTTCAAATTATATTGTCGAATGCTATGCGTATGTCTTGTCAATGCGTACGTACATTCAGTGGCATATAGTTCTAATAAAAAGTCGAGAGCTTGACATTATAATCAAAATCTTGAGATAATATGCTGACATTTCAAGATAATAAGTTAAGCACTTGACAAAACAAGTCCAGATTTCGAGATATAAGTTGAACTTCAGTATTTTTAAAAGTAAGAGAAACAAATGTGTGTGTCCTAAATATACCACCATATTATTTATTTTAATGGGTGGTGTTTTTAGATTCTATGAAAAAAAACCTTTGAGACCTTAGTACATTTTAAATTACTGGTGTTTAACATAATGATAGTTATTTTAACAATGTATAGCCAAACGTTGATTTATTTCTATGGCAACGGGATTAAATAATAATCGTAATCATTTTGCATTAAGATTATATACGCAGTCCTCGGCTGTTACGGTTGTGGTTCATATAGCTGAGCTCAAATTCAAGTAGATGGCCACAGACCACAATTAATTACGCTATATGTTTCTATGTAGCCTTAGTGGCTATAACATTTTTATTAATATCAGCAGGCCCGTGGATTTTTGTATGTACCTTTGCCTGCCTGGGGGACACATACCATGAAAAGGACAACCCCTGTTGTCCAGCTCTTTCTCCCAGGATATTGGTTTAAACAAACACACCCACTAAACCTGGCCGGGAGTACACCCATTTTATACAAAAAGCACTGCTTTTGCATGGGCCGGAATTACCACAAACAAGTCTTCAATGTCAACAAGTTACACATGTTTACAAACTACACGCTCTCCTCTGTCAACTTCAGTCAAATAGTTGCCACTTCATAGCTGTCTGCCATGAAATAATCACAGTCAAACAGCAGACTACTTGCGCGAACAAATTTCCGGATTTCCGGACAACCAAATTGGAAGATAACTGTAATCTGAGGCCAGATTGCGAACTTCTTGGCCTATTTTAACATTAAAAAAAACAAAACAGGGCTAAAAGTGCAGTAATAAACTCTGAATTGTGTACTAGACTAAATTGATTTTATGGCTATACTATCACGGTTTTATTCCGTCTTGAAACGAAAGTTCAACATTAAAATTTTATATCACAGCCGTGAAATTAGTTTCTAGCATACTTCGTAATTCATTTCGTATACCCTCGGCATAATTCCGAATGTTTTCAAATTCTTTTCATGTCACTGGCATGATTCTGCAAGTAAGGTTTTGATTGGTCGAATGAAAGGTCGACTGGACATGAGCTCCAACGGGCTGCTGTTAGATCCACATGTAATAGTGGAGCTAATTTTAATTAGATTGAAAATGTTGTCTTCATGAATCTCATTTCATGATATCCCCTTTTTATGCTGGTTCTTGATGGCTGCTATTTTCTATTTTGCCCCTATTGTGCTTGTTTCTCCGACCCTCTCAAATTTAAAAATAAATTGCTATATAACGTATGAAGTTACTAGTCTGTAAAACGATGTGATTACTTCCAAGACATGCTAATTTGTTTGTTAAAAATATAACTGAGTTCAAACTACAAGCGATATAAAGCAATGTATGTTGAGTCACGAAGATTTTGTTAACCCTCCCCTCATATTGATATAACGTCTGTTTTATATAGGTGACCAACACTTTCCAAAATTAAAATACAACTCACAAACAACCAACAAAACAAGATCAATATCAACCCAACAACATTAACTCAACCCTCCTCTAGTTTACTGCCTCAAGGGGGGGGGGGGGGGAGAGGGGGCGTAGCCGAGTGGAAAAGCGCTCGATTAAAGCACGATCAGTTTGGGATCGATCCCCGTCAGTAGGCCCATTGGGCTATTTCTCATTTCAACCAGTGCACCACGACTTGTATATCAACGGCCGTGGTATGTGCTATCCTGTCTGTAGGATCGTGCATATAAAAGATCCCTTGCTGCTAATGGAAAAATGTAGCGGGTTTCCTCTCTATGACTATATGTCAATGTTACCAAATGTTTGACATCTAATAGCCGATGATTAGTTAATCAATGTGCTTCAGTGGTGTCGTTAAACAAAACAAACTTCTTCTTTTTTCACTGCCTCAATGAACCTCTGTAGGAAATTGGTAGAGCGATCAACGGGGGTGCCACATTATGAGGGTTTCAACCTTTCTCTTAATTCTAGACCAAGTCTAGACATAGTGGTCGCGTAAACTGTGCTAATGGCAAATTTAAACAAACATTCATTTCCTTTCCCTTCCTAGTAACAGCACAATATGAACCCGTGAACCTTCCAACCTTAAACCATATGGCTTAAGTACTTGGCCGCGGAGACTTACACAGGTCGGTTCTAATGAACACGTCCATACCGGTGAATCCAGTGATATTTAAATTTCAGTGTACATGGACATATTCGAGCGGTTGTATTCTGTGCACGTCCCCGTGTTCCAGCCAACAATTTGAGGCTAATCATGCACTGGGCGCGCCTTCGCCTTCCGGAATTATATTCTGACAATTCCCCCAGCAGCGAATTCCAACCTGTATACGTGATTTCGTTAATAACGCAGACAGAACTACAAGTTGTTGTCGATATGGAACAGGTGAATTCTGTAGACGTGGGAAGAAAGTACTTGCAGACTTTAGGCAAAATATGTCAAAGCTAGTTATTTTTAGTACGTTATGGTATAATATAATAACAGGCATCGGGAATGGAAGAAAGTGTACGTGATGAGAGGAAAACAAAATTAAATGATCTAGTTTATACGCTTAAATATAACAATACATCTGTCTATCTGTCTGATCCCTTTATCAGTGCGAATGAACAGCTCTCCTTCCCCATCCCCCCCCCCTCTCACTCTCTCTCACACACACACACCTTTCTCTCTCACTATCTCGCTCTCTGTCTGTCTCTCTCTCACACTCACAGCACATACATCACAACATACACACACACACACACACACACACACACACATACACACACAGACACACACACTGTAGTATGTTTATCTTTTGAATCCAGTCAATTCTATATACTGACTATAAAGTGACAGACCTTGGATTGTAAGCACTTCGTGTTTTTCTCTATTAGAGCCGTTCATGATAATTGAAATCTGACATTATTTAGATTTTGTTCTTTAAATTAACCATTTCCATACATCCGACGTACATCCACATAAAAAGGGATGTTCTAGATAAATATGATCATTACGCTCAATTTTTAAAAGATAATTACGATAATTAGTATACACTCTTCAAAAAAGGAAACTTGACATTGATTTTCAAAGCCTAAGATCAACCTGTTTATAAATGCATTTGAAAACACATGACCAGACACGTGTGCAAGAGTTGGACAGGTTTTCTGCCGGGAAAAACTATTAGAGGGTACGTAAGAAAAAAAACAAAAACAGGGCCCCACTAGGTGATTATAACGGGCTTGAAACCTTTTGTAATGGGACACTGCATTTCAAGTACTTTGACAAATTTTAAAGGGACATATCCTAGTTTCAGCCCATGAAAATGTACACTAAGTTTAGTTACTACAAACCTGTAACACATTTGGATAAAGTTACAATTGAGTGAAACATGAGTTTCTAACTTTGAAATGGTGAAATACCCTCTAAAAATAGACTAAAACTCGACTCCATAACTGTTATATCTCAGACGCATCTGCGTTTTTAAAAATATGGGAAATGCATTTTGTGATATTAAAAATACCACGATGACCAAACGGACTTCAAATCTACGGGAATGGATAATCTAAACAATAAAATCTAAGTAAAGTATGAGTTTAGTTATCAAAAAACGGCTCCAATAGTAAAAAACATGCCTTAATGATTAAAAACTAGGTATGTCCCTTTAAACAGCAGTTCTATTGCTATAATCTTTCTAAAATTACGAAAGTGTATCCATTAATTTCCAAGATTTTAGGGTACGTAATTTCAGCTTTCGTACCCTCTAGCAGAAACACTGATGGGTTTTGGAGAACCCCTGCATTTTCTCCTCCCCCCCCCCCCCCCCCCCCCCCCCCATGCTCCGTGTAAATTCCTCAACACTCGCCCGATAATAGTGATTCCATCTCTAATACGTACAACACACTGAACACACTAGTCATCTGATGTTTACCGACATCGGAATAATACAATGCCAGGACGATGTTCAGTGTAAACAGCGTGGTCTGTGTGCGTCATCGTTGCTGTTGTAACTCGGCCATACTGGAATCAAGTCCATTAACTTCCCCGAGTATGCGTGACACTCATGTTTAACTCCCAAGTTACTTTACGATCGCTGCGTGTGGAGAGATCTTATCCACAAATAGAACAACAGCAGCAGCAGCAGCAACAACGATGACGACAACAACATATGTATTAAATTGAGTCAAATCATTGTCATCATGGTCATTATTACAAAGCATTCACCGCCACAGTTCGTTTTGTTTAGCGACATACCTAGAACATATTGATTTATTCGTCATCGGCTATTGGATGTCAAACATTTGATAATTTTGTACATATAGTCTTAGAGAGGCTAGCAAGGGATCTTTTATATGCACCATCCCACAGATAGGATAGCATATACCACGACCTATGACATACCAATCGTGGTGCACTGGCTGGAACGAGAAATAGACTAACGGCTCCACCGACGGGGACCGATCCTAGGACGAACGTGCATCAAGCGAGCGCTTTACCACTGGGCTACGTTCCGCTCTCTTAACCGCCACAATTACACGCACAAAAACCACGTACACGCACTCAACATATCCACAAATTCTGTTGAACTATTAAAATTACTATTTCCTTTTATTGCATATTTAAAATTAATTTTCACATATAGTTATTTTCGAGTTTATATCCAATTAAGGTTCAAGTATGCTGTCCTGTCCTAAGCACACACCTCAGATATCTGTCTGTCCAGGGCAGTAGGTTAGTCTTTAGTTTGTTAGTGGTTAATGAGAGAGAGAGAGAGAGAGAGAGAGAGAGAGAGAGAGAGAGAGAGAGAGAGAGAGAGAGAGAGAGAGAGAGAGAGAGAGAGAGAGAGAGAGAGAGAGAGAGAGAGAGAGAGAGGGGGGGGGGGAGGGAGGGAGGGAGGGAGAGAGGGAGGGAGAGAAAGTCGATACCCATTGAATCGTTAGGCTCGGTCTTGGCGGGAGCCGAGATACGAACCCAGTACATATCGAGCCGTTAAACTTACGAGCACTGGAGACCGCTGGTACAAATACACCACACGACAAATGTTGAGTCGGTGTCGTACATTTCATTTCATTTCAATTTATCTTCGTGTTTATATCCAATTAAGGTTCAAGCACGTTATCCTGGGCACACAACTCGGCTATCTGGGCTGTCTGTCCAGGACAGTGGGTTAGTTGTTAGTGGTTAGTGAGAGAGAAAGAAGAGGGTGTAGTGGTCGTACACCTACCCACTGAATCATTAAACTCGGTCTTGGCGGGAGCCGAGATACGAACCCAGTGCCTACTAGCCGTAAACCCGATGGCTTAACCACTACACCATCGAAGCTAGATCCACTATTGGTATTATGAGGTTTGCGTTTAACATATCGAACAGATATAATAGTCTAGATAGCTGAGCTGTTTGCCCAGGACAGGCGTGCTTCAACCATAATTGGTTATAAGCACCGAAATAACTATAAATGAGGTCTAATGGAATTAACATATCGAGCCGTTAAACTTAAGGGCACTGAAGACCGCTGGTACAAACGTAGCAGCCGACAGATGCTGAGTCGTTGTACAACGAGGACAGTTCGGCTCATTGTTTTATCGGCAGGTGTTAACGCCTGATTTCCTATTGACGGTCGACAATAATCAGCAATTCAGGCGAAAAGTGACCATCTAGATAGGTTTTTCAGTTGACGAAAAAACCAATCTGAGGACATGCGAACCCACGTCAGATGAAAGTGTGCACCTACATGATTTCAGTTTGATTTTTTCTTCAACTGAAAAACCTGAGGACATGCGAACCCACGTCAGATGACAGTGTGCACGTACATTATTTCAGTTTGATTTTTTCTTCAACTGAAAAACCTGAGGACATGCGAACCCACGTCAGATGAAAGTGTGCACGTACATTATTTCAGTTGCAGAATAACCTAATGTTTGACATCCAATAGCCGATGATTAATAAATCAATATGCTCTAGTGGTGTCGTTAAACAAAACAGACTTTAACTTTTTTTAAAACCTAAATTATCGATTTTTACTAGAACTCAACTGCTAATGAGACCTCGGAACTAAGTGTGAAATGTAGGGTAATTGTTACTCTTGATCTGGCTTGGCATCTCATTTCCCGACTGACAGGCCATCACACACAGTATTAGAGTTATTGGTACACCAGTCGTGGTATACCATTTGAAACACGAAATAAAACAAACAGGTTCATCGAAGTGAATGGCTCCTACGACCCATAGCACCACGGGCGAACTATGTTGTACGGAGTTCCATTCCACGCCACTTATGGCATCATGCACTACTGCAAACCGGTACATGAATTATAATACAGACTTTTGATTAATTAACTTTCATGTAGAGTTTACTGACCCTAGAATGAATATTTCAGTCACTGACTCTTATTATCGGGTACTAGTGTTGACGTCATAACGCCTTATGTGGCCTCAACAATGCACATTTCACTGAGAATAATTTCTTTGTTTGAAATGAACAACGGATACGTCATTCATGTTCGATAGATAATATTTATCTTGCAAAGAAATGTTTCGAAACGTATCAAATGAGCGAAAATGAGTTTAAGCAGATTATGGTATGACAAATTTGACAGTTTCCTCTCAAATGAGTTTAGAAGAAAACGGAAGGTTTTCCTTCAGAATTTTTGTTGTTGTTGTTTAATTACATACGAAATAAAATAATAATTAACCAAAGTATAGGGAACATTTTAAACAATAAAATTATGTTTAGTTATTCATATTTTCTTATACGGTTTACCCTTTTTAACAAAGCACACAGTAACATTTTTCAAAGGAGAACATGGATAAACATCGTGCCCCCATCAGGTATATAAGCGTACGGACTCTCATTTTCGTAATAGGGCATAACTGATTTTTGCCCGAATTAAACGAAAATACCCGAATCTGGATTGACAATGTGTATTCATATTAGTATTACAACCAAAAAGGGTTGGAAACGAACTACTGAGCATTTTGACAGGGTTACAACTAATATTGTGAGTAGAATGATAATATAAGTTGTAGAAGCATCACGAGGGTTTTATGGCTTTTTATGTACCCACTGTGTATTCTTTTACCCCGAGCCGAAAGCAAATAATCAAAATAACGCCAGACAATAATTGTTAACAGTTTATTAACGGAGCCGTCCCACGCGGACGCGAACGAAACCACTTGCCAGTGACGAAAAATAGTTCCATCGATAAACAAGTTTTTAACTTCAAATGTTTGTAATACGAAATTGTCTGAAACAGATATTAATTTTAAAAAACCCCCAAAAACAAACCTTTTTTTAAATTTTAGAAATGTATGTAATAAAAAAATAAAAAAACACAACAAAAAAACACACAACTGTTGCTAATCGCGCATTAATACAATAACACCACGGCCGTAATTAGGCGGCCGAGTTCAACATTGCAGCTTTTAAAAGTATTGAAATAGTGTATTTTATAGTAAAAATTAAATTAATTATGTATACCTGATTGATTATCAATGTTATTTATAATCTAATTATTGCTTTAGCATTAACTGGGGTGGCTTGAAACTTGGAAATTACAGACGGGGTATAAGAGAATTTGGCTCCGCCCACAGGGGTATAAGGGATTTGTTCAACGGCAAACAACCAATGAGATTAAAGAATTTTACATGAAGGCGAGATAAAATTATTTATTATATAACATTTAGTGAAATATCTTAAAATATCAGTGAAATAAAAGTGTTATCAGTCACTCAGTGACGATAACACATTTTAGAGTGAAAATTTCACTATTTTACTTTAAAATGTGTTATCATCACCGTAGAAAGTGTTATCTTCACTGTAAGAAAACCGGAACTATTTTGCTGCTGGCATTTTAAAAATAAAGGTAAATTGTCAAAAGTTATATAATAAATAGAAAATTTCATGTTTTTTGTCAAATATAATTTATATCTCATCTCGTGAAGTTTGCAATCATATCGCACTCGTTGCGCAAGCGCGATTCGTAAAATATGATTGCAAAGTTTACTCGATGAGATAGAAATCATATTTGACAAAAAACATGAAATATCCTCTATATATTGAAAAGATTTGAGGCCAGCTCATTTTCCCCGAATATCTTCTTTGTTTTTTTCCCCAACTTCGAAAATTTTATCCAACATTACATACAATACATTACATACTAAAAACACAGTCTTTATAAAACAAATCAGTCTCTTTTTTCAATGCAACTATTCTGCAGTCAAACATTCAACTTAAGACCAATTTCACGACGGGAAACACAAGGAAGTTAACAGTACTGCGTTTCACAGAGTTCTCTTTTTGTGGGTTTTCTGTTTGGTTGTATTTTTGTAACTTCTGGTGTTTGTTTTTGTTGCATTTTTGTTTTGTTTTTGATGAAGCAAACTATATAATCATACCTTTGATAGATTAAGTCAGCGACATTCTCCTACCTCTGTTTGACGGATACGAAGAGGAATTAACTGTTCACTCCTACCTTTATTTGAAGGACACAAAAGGGAGTTAACGGGAGTAATGTATACTCCTACCGATAGGGAGTTAATGACTAGTATATGATCATGCCTTTGTGTGAAACACAAGGAAGAT